>NW_006400029.1:1242785-1244929 GCF_000299155.1 Elephantulus edwardii | reverse complement strand
ATCAATTCTACTTCTATCCTTCTTAGTCGTTGTCCAACTCTCTGATGCCTAACAAGTGATATAAAAAACCATGGCCTGTATCAGACGCACCTTAGTCTCCAGAGAGACACCATTGCTCTTCAATACTTTGGAGAGGCCCCTAACAGCAGTCTTTCCCATCGCAATATGTCTTTTAATTTCCTGGCTACTGGTGCCAAGAGTGTTGATTGTGGAGCCAAGCAAACTAAATCTGTGAACAATCTTAATCTCTTCACCATCCATCCTGATGATGCCAATTGGCCCAGTGGTGAGAATCTTTGTCTTCTTGACATTGAGCCTCAATCCATATTGTAGGCTGCAGTCCTTGACCCTCTGCAGAGTCAGCAAAAAACAAAAAAATATTATGGGCAAAAGGAGTAAATTTGGTTTCCAATGCTTGTAAGATATTCAAGTTTGAGTTCTATACTAAGTTGATAGGTATAAACCAAAACACCAAATCATTGTCATGGAGTGGATTCCAACTCATTGCAAGCCTCTGAGGCTGAAAATTTTTCAGGGAGGAAACTACCAATTTCGAGCAGTAAGTGGTGCAATAACAACTGCAATTGGAACTATAGATGAATTAAAACTGGTAACCTTTCAATTAGCACTGTAACATGTAACAACACTGTGTCTCAAGCAGTTCTTAGGTGGATGATGAGTGTAGCAGTATGGATCTCAGAAGACAGATTAATGTAAGGATATAGATTTAGGCTTCAGTAGTGATGGGAAAATCTGCAATTAGGGACCTATCCAAATTGTTCAAGAGTAATGATTTCTGTTGGAGCACTAAGGTGCATCTGATTCAAGCCATAGTCTTTCTGATCACCTGCTATGCATCTGAGAGTTGGACAATGAATAAGGAAGATAGAGAAAGAATTGATGCCTCTGAGCTGTAGTGTTGGAAAATAGCACTGAATATACCATGCGTGGCCAAGAAAATAAATATGTGTCTGGAGTACTCTCTGGCGGCAAGAATGATGAGGTTTTGTCTCACATACTTTGGGCATGTTACTAGGAGAAGCTATTCCTTTGAGAGGGCCGTGATGCTGTGAAGGGTAGAGAGTTGATGAAGATGAGGAAGATCATGAACCAAGTGGACTGACACCGTGACTACCGCAGTGGGCTCTTGTGTGGCAGGAAGTGGGAAGATGGCACAAGATAGAACAATGCTCAGGTCTTTTGTTTATGGGGGTTACTCTGAGTCATACTGGACTCAACAGCACCTAACAACAACAACAACAACAACAACAACAACAACAACAACAGCTTGTTTGTATTTTTTCACAAATAAAAGGCCATTATTTAGTTAAGTGAATGTTTGTAGACCAGTAGCTATAAACTTACCTCTAGAAAAGATCAGTATTTATTGAGTAGGTGAACAAAACCAGAAGCTCACATGGAAAATGAAGATAGAAGGGATGGGTAGACAGGAAAAGAAACAGACATAAAATGTGATATAAATTTTCTTGAGTTCAAGGGTCCATCTTCAGATAGAATCCTCTGCCTTCTAGCTATTCTGTAGTTATAGATATTTTCCCATAATGGTTTCAATGTAAATAAAAATTGAAAAAGTAGCAAATAAATGTAAATGACTCTTGACCAAATATATTGAGGATTTAGAAAATACAGGGAACAGCCAGGATTGAAAGGTTGGCAGTTTGAATCCATTGGCTTCTCTGTGGGAGAAATGTGAAACAGCCTCCTTCTGCTAAGATTTACAGCATTGGAAACTTGATGGAGAGTCACTGAGAGTTGGAGTCAACTTGACAGCAATGGGGTTTTGGTTTTGGTTTAGAGTAGCACACAAGTTCATGGTAAACTTAACTAAAATGGCAATGTTTTGTAATAATCTTTAAAAGTAGCATTGGGAGGGAAAGCTAGTAGAATGGAAGAGTCTAAAATTATTGGAGAGGGCTATTTATCTTCAGTATATGGCATGAGTAGCCAGGAAATTAAAAGATGTATTGCGAGGGGAAAGTCTGCTGTTATGGACCTTTCCAAAGTACTGAAGAGCAATGGTGTCTCTCTGGAGACTGAGGTGCGTCTGATACAGGCCATGGTCTTTGCTATCACTTTTTATGCATCAGACAATTGGACAATGACTAAGGAGGATAGAAGGAGAA
>NW_006400029.1:1232290-1242415 GCF_000299155.1 Elephantulus edwardii | reverse complement strand
GAGTCGCTATGCGACTAGATGGCACATAACAGCAAACAATATATGGCATGAGAAGATCAGTAGCAGCTACGGCTATTTGCTTTGAACCAAAATTCTATGAAACTGAAGATGAAGAATGTGGGTGGACCGAGAGGACAGAGAATAAGGGGACCTGGAGATTATGTAAAATGATTAACAGGAGTAGCAGCATCAAGTTTATGAGAAGCTATTGAGAGCAATGAGAGAAAATTCTGATGTGATTCTTAAGAAGAACTTAACTCAGTTTGAAACTCAAATTGATTGCCATTCTGTTGATTTTGACTCAGGAAGACCCTCATTGGGCTTCTGAATAATTCAATAGTTATAGAAGAAGACTATTTTTTTTTCCCTGCAGAGTGGCTGGTACATTTGAACTGCCAACTTATAGGTTGAGCAGTCAAGTGTGTGATGCATAAAAGCCACCAGGGCTTTTAGGTGAGGTTGGCACATGAGAACACATAGTAAAGTCAAGGAAATCTTTATAAATTCTGGGCTATCAGCACATTATAGTTTTGAGAGTCATGCATAACTTTGCTATCAAAGAGTGTTAATGACGAAGATTTGAAAGCTTTATGCTGGATATTGAGGTCTATATTCTTTCACATTTTGATATCTCTAACAGATTGTTGTTGTTGTTTATTGCCTTCGAGTCAAGCATGATTCATAGAGACCCTGTAAACAAAAGGCTTGAAGCCTTTCTATAACTATTGACATTTCTCGGAGTTCATAGAGTTTCTGGAGGCATCTTAACAGATGGGCTGTGTATTTTAGCATTATCATTGTATTATACCCTATATGTGTTGTTGTTTTATGTACCATTGGGTTGCTTGCGACTTATAGTGACCCTATGTACAAGATCCCTGAACCCTACTCTATCCTGTGCCAATCTCACTGTCTCTGACACACCTACTCCCACTACTCCAATCACTGAATCAATCCATCTCTTCTAGGGTCTTCCTCTCCTCTGCTTTCCCTCCATTCTCCCAAATATGATATCCCTCTCCAAGGACTGGTCCCTCCTTACAACATGCCCAAAGTATGTCAGATAAAGCTTCAGAATCCTTGCCTCCAAGGAGCTGCCTGGCTTCACCCTCTCCAGGACAAACCTGTTAGTTCTCCTATCAGTCCATGGTATATTCAACACTTTTCTCCAGCACCGCAGCTCAAAGGCATCAATTCTCTTTCTATCATCCTTAGTTTTGTCCACCTCTCCGATGCAGAGCACACAATTGTGAAGACTATAGACCGGGTCAGGCACATCTTAGTCTCCAGCCTGACGCCATTGTTTTTCAGTACTCTGGATATGTCTCTGACAGCTAACTTTCCCAATGCAATTTATCTCTTAATTTCCTGGCTGCTGGTACCAAGAGTGTTGACTATGGAGCCAAACAAACTAAAACTTAACTAGCTCAATCTCTTTACCATTCATCCTGATGCTGCTATAAATATATGTCTTGGGGAAAAATGCAGCCAGAGTGCTGCTTGGAAGCAAAGATGGCAAAGCTTCGTCTGTCATAGTTAGAACATATATCTAAATGATGCTGTTTTTGGAAAGGGACATCGTGCTCAGAAAGATGGAGAGTCAGGGAAGGATAGGAAGACCCCCAGTGAGATGGATTGACACAATTATTTTAACAGTGGGCTCTAGTGTGTCAGAGATGATGAGGATGGCATAGGATAGGGCAGGGTTCAGGTTGGCTGTTCATAGGTTCACTATGAGACATACTGACTCAATGGCACCTAACGGCATAACATGTGTATTGTACATTATATTAAACAATATATTGTTCTAGTTAAACTATCTTCTTTAGTAGCTCACTTATTGAAAAGGACAAGATATGTCAAATTGCCTAGCATTATTTTAATTTCTCAGTAAAAAATTTATTTAATGAAGAATTTTTTCTCTTTACAACTTAAGTGTATTTTTGTTGTTTTTGCCTAGATCATTTTTATCTTTACATTTTGTTGTTTCTTCTAATGACAAAATGGGCGACTTACATTCAACATCTTTAATGGCTGAGGTAGGCCTTATATTTTTTTTATAAATTTATTATTGATTTTCTGAAAATAGATGAATGTCCTCTAATTGCAATGTTATTATTTTACACATTCACTTGTTTAGGTGAAATATTTTACTTCATGGTAACAATGGTTAAACCTTCAAAATACAATCAGTGGGTATGGGAAGCCAAACTTTATACCAACTATTATATGAAAACCCTTGTTCAGGAATTGAAGGAATTACAAATTTATAAGTTAGAATTTCTCTTGTGGCAGATCCTAGAAAATGAGCTGTTTGTTCCCTGCAAGACAGGAGACAGCAAGGGGCCCCCTACAGAGGGAGTGTTGCTTCCTGAGCTGGAGTTCACCCTGAGGCATCAAGGTTAATAGTTGGGGGTAAACCAAGTTCTTGCATTTGTGGACCCCTCCTTCCTGAGTCAAGCAGAAGGTTTTCAATAGAAAGAGCTTGGCTTCATTTGCAATGAATTCTCTTTGTGATTTACTTCCTGATAATTTTCAATAAAGACACAGAGAAGCTTGGCTTGGGGTCTTCAGTTGAGAACTGCTGGCCTCCTGTTTTATGCTCTCTGCTCTATCACATTCCTGGCTGTTTGTCTCTTTATTAATAATTATAAAATATTCCATTCTTTGGGACCCTCGGTCTGCAACAAGTGGGTATGGAAAGAGAAATAAACTTCTACATTCAATAACCTAGAATCGTATATTTTTCTACTTGACACAAATTTGTGGGCTGGTTGTTAATCAGACATAGTGAAGTACTAAGGTGGCTAAAGTAATAAAAAGAAATATAAATGGAGATCTTAATTTAAAATTCATTATCCTTTTTGTTGTTGTTATCTGCATTGTTATTTTTTTCAGGTGGATTGTAATTATCAAGGATATGTTGCTGGTTTTCCAAATTCCCGTGTGGTACTCAACATTTGTTCTGGACTCAGGTTGTAGCCTCTGTAACAGTATTTAATTTTTCATCATTAGATCTACTAGTCTATATATTAATCTGTATTTTCATTTGTATTTTTTTTCTGATTTTATAGTTATTATTTTAGTTACATAAGAACTAGAATTACCAATAAAATGGGTTTGAATAAGGATGACGGGTGAAGACTTGATAATCTTTTATTGTAGTGTTGGAAAAAAGTGTTGAATAGCTCATGGACTGCCAAAACAACAAACCTGTTTTGGAGGAAGTGCAACCAGGGAGCTCTTTAGAGGCAAAGATGGTGAAACTTTGTTACACACACTTTGGACATGTTGTCAGAAGGGGCTAGTCCTTAGGAAAAAAGATATCATGCTGGGAAAGGTGGACAGTCAAAGAAAGAAATGAAGATCCTCACAGAACGGATTGACATAATGATTATAACAGTGGGATTCACCATATCAGAGAGTGGAACAAGCTGGTTCCACTCCAGGTTCATGGAGTCACTGTAAGTCATTGTCAATTTGATGGCCCTTACAGTATATGCTTCAGGTGAGAGGTATTTGTTTGCACTGACAGAACCTGCTCCTTGAGGCTTTGAGCAGTTGCCAATTGATGGTGAGTTTTTGATCACTCCATACTTGTTTCATTTTATAAGATTCTTTTATTTTTGTTCAATTTCTTGATTTTCTGGTATGACTGGCAATTGCACACTTCTTGAGTCTGACTGGTACTTTTTGATTGGTATTTAGACTTTTGAGGACTTATGCTGTTGTTACATTGTGTCTAGTCAGGACCAACTTAAGCTGATCTTCTGGAGGTTTTCAGGTCTAAGATTGTTCATCTTTATCCCACAGAGCAGCTGGTGGATTTAAACCCACATATTTTGGGTTAACAGTGACACTGCTTATACTGTTGTTGTTATTGATTGCTGTCAAGTTGAGCATGACTCATAGTGACCCTATGAACAAAAGACCCGAAGCTTTTCTATAACTATCATTGTTTCTCTAAGTTCATAGAGTTTCCAGAGGCATGTTGTTTAGGAAATGGAAACCCCTCCTGCTTCTAAACCTGTCTTAATATGGGAGCTCCACCAAATACTATCCACCATGAGTAATTATTATGGCATTTGACACTTCAGTGGCACAATTTTCAGCATCACATCAACCCCGGGTTACCTCAGTATAGCAAATTTACAGACAAGTACTGTACCATCAGAAGAATGTTCCTCCAAAATATGGGCTTGAGGGCCATGAGGGCCAAACTGACTTTTAACTACAAAGGCCCTCCAAAGAGGTGGTGTTGACTCTAAACAAGAGTCTATTTAAATAAATAGAAACAACTAAACATTGCACACTGACCAAGCAAACAAGACTAAATCACAAGCATAGGCTACCCCAAAGTGAATATATTGTTGTTATTGTTATGTGCCATTGAGTCACTTGTGACTCATAGTGACCCTGCGTACAAGAGCTCTAAACACCGCTCTATCCTGTGCCAACCTCACTGTCTCAGACACACTCTTTCCCACCACTCCACTCACAGAATCGATCCATTTCATCGAAGGTCTTCCTCTCCTTCGCTGCCCCTCCACTCTGCCAAACATGATGTCCCTCTCCAAGGACCAGTCCTCCCTTCCTCAATTCAGCCCACATGGATAAATTACTTATATTTAATGTAAATGGTAGAAGAGAGTCACTTTTCAAAGAGAAAAAAGGGGCCTAAGGAACTGAGCTATAGGCATAAGCAGAAAAATCTCCACACTCGAAGGGATCTTACCTCTTTAAACATATCATTATCCAGCTTTTTATAAAACAAATAAGATATTTCTTTTAGAATATTTGTAATATAAGTCAATGTAAGCATCTTGCAATATAGTGTTCAATTTAGGATGATAGAAATAAGGTAACAAAATCAAGTTATCTTTAAAATAAAAAAAATTTGGGCCACATTTTTTTATTAGAATATTAAATGATGATTTCAATAGAATTATTTCAGGTTTGTTTTAACTATTTTGATATTTAGGGGAATATTGCAGTTTAAAAACTTCTCATATGGAATTGAACCAATGGAAGCTATATCAGGATTTGTGCATATGATTTATGAAGATATAAAGGATAACATTACTATTCCTCCCTTAAGAATGAATGAAACTTTGTTTTGGTCCGATGTTTTATACAGCAAATACAGAAAAACTCTAAAAGTAAGTGTTATAATTTGTATTTTTACTTACTACATTGGAATTTATTCACTACAACTTTGTGAGATGAATACTTTCAGAGTAATCTGAATTTTTTTTCCTTTTTCATGAAGTTCCTGTTTAACTCTTTAGAAAGTAAGGGGATAAATTTGAGATCTTCATAAAGTTTGTCATTTGATCAAAGTTTTTAAAAAATTAAGGTAATTAGTACTAGAGACAATATATTCATGAACATGGGATTAAAAGAAATCAACAAATTTTAAATGTGTGATTTTGTTATACCATGGACTGCTGAGAAAACGAACAGGTTTGTCCTGAAGAGGGTGAAGGGAGGCTGTTCCTTAGAGACAAGGATTTAGAAGCTTCGTCTGACATACTTTAGACGTGTTGCAAGGAGGGACCAGTCCTTGGAGAGGGACGTCATGCTTGGGAGGGTGGAAGAACAGCACAGGAGAGGAAGACCTTCGATGAGATAGTTTGATTCAGTGACTGGGGTAATGGAGTTTATGTGTGTCAGGAACAGTGAGATTGACACAGGAAAGGGCTGGGTTTAGGTCTGTTGTACATAGGGTCACTATGAGTCTCAGGTGACTCGACGGCACATAACAACAACAACATATATAATTTAAGTGAAAATATGTGATTTGAATGTCTCACTTAAGATTGTGTTTTAAGAGTTCCAAAATGGATGATATAAATGGTTTATATGAGATTTATGTAAGGCAATGTTATGAATTCATTCCCCTTGGTACTGCAAATAGTCATAAATAACACAACTCACTCTACTGAACGGTTGTTGAACATAAACTTTGCAAGTATTTTTCTTCGTTACTTTGTTTGCCTAAATTGTCTTTGTACAAGTAACTGGCAGCAAAAAAATCTACCCATTACTATGAACATTATTAATAGTGTGAAAGCTAGAAAAAGAAAATCTTCATGCTATAACTTACTATTTCCAGTTTGGGCTATTATTAACCTCCAATGATAGTTAGGTTTTGATATAGATGGAGAAGTCTCATTGAAACTTTTTACTAATAAGGGGTGTTTCTGAACTAGTCTTCTATAGAGTGCCTTATTTTGTATTTTAAAATGATTGCATTATAATTAGTAGAAACACATGCTTGTTTCTGAATATGGTTTCAGTAGAAGATAATTTTCTGGAAATTCTCAGGACTTGTGCTGTGTATTTTGCAGAGACTTGAATCTTTCAAGATAATACCTCAATATTTTGAAATGCGTATTATTGTGGATAAAAATTTCGTAAGTCCTCTCTTATGCATTGTTATTTGTAAATACTTTTGTTAATTTTATTAGTTTCCTGTGTAGAGTCTCTCATAAAGTGAATTTTTTAAATTTTATAATTGAAGGACCAGATCTAGTATCAAGATGGATTAAAAATCCTCTAAACCCAACCTCTCTGTCAAACCAAGGAATAAAATAGTAATTATTAACTGATTCTCAGCCTTATTGAATGGTGAATTATAAAACAAATAATGTCATTTCTTTCAAGCAAAGAATAAAAAAGTTAACTTATGTTTTCTTCTCAGGAATATAATAACATAACATAATATTAAGTAATATATTCATAAAATGCATGGCATTGTTTGGATAAAAACCCAAAATCATTAGCCTTTTGCTGTGTTTTAAAAAGTACTTGAAAAAATTAATCTCAGTTTTTATAAAAGTTTTAGTAAGTAGATATTCTTCCCCACGCTCTACAGCGTTTATCTTAAAATGTAAACTACCTAGTGATGAAGCATTTGGAAGTTAGTTTCCTTTCAGAACTGAGATAGAAGCAAAGTGCCCCATACTTGGTATCACCATTGCTATTTAGTTTTGTTCTGAATTTTTTAATTTCTCCTTACCGCTAAGCCACCAGAGTTCCCTTTATCTGTGTCTTAGTGGTTAGGAGTTGCACTGCCAACCCAAAGGCACATGGTTTGAATAATCAGCTGCTCCACAGGAGAAAGATGTGCAATCTCCTCCCATGTCTCTGAAAACTTCCTGGATGGTCAACTTTGAGTCAGTTTCAACTTGCTGATACATAACAATTACAGCATATTCTTCTAGTCGTTTAAGAAGCAAAAATTTTTTTTTCCAGTTTGAGTACATGGGCTCTGACATTCAGATTGTAACACAGAAGGTGATTCTGATTATTGGCCTTGTTAACGCTGTAAGTATTTTTTAAAATTTGTTTACATATCTTATTGAAATATTTTTAATATGGAATTATATGTATAGTATTTTGCTGAGTTGTTAAAGAGATTTTATAATCTGAGTCCCAAATTAAATACCTTAGATACATTTTTTCTTAAGAGTTTAATATTATGTTCATATTTATTTAAAAAGTTTTCCTTTTTCTCCCCTCTCAGATGCTATACCAGCTAAAACTCACTGTTGTAATAACTTCCATAGAAATTTGGTCCAATGGAAACAAAATTTCTACTATGGGACATCCTGATCGTATATTATATAGGCTGCTAGACTGGGATCCAAAACCTCATTTAATTTTACCACATCATATTACATACTTGTTTGTGTAAGTATAGTGTTCTGTACTTGTGTAGCATTAAAAGAATAATCCAAAATGACTTAGTATGTTAATTATTTAAAACAACCATTTACTACTGCAATAATGAATGAATACTGAAAAAAATGAACTGAGGGATGGGGAAGGAAAGGTGAAGGGGTAAAATGTGCAACAAGAAATATAACTTATTGTTATTATATAATAAATACAACTTTTCTGTAAACTTTGATTAAAATCACACTTAAAATAAAAAAATGTATTAAAAACCTCAAAATCCACCATTTGATTGACATACATGGTGTTCTTACAACTTTGGTGGACACAATGAAATATCCTTTTCTTTAGGAGTTAATGTGAGGCAAGAGTTACAAATTTGAGCCTAAGTAAAATGACATAAAAAGTAGTGAAATAACTAAGGAAGTTTGGTTGTGAGTAGTAGATTTATTTTTTCTTGACTTAAAAACTTTTCATACCTGTCACTCTATTTGCACATACTTGTCTTTCATCCAGTTGGGTTTTTTTTTCATTTCTAGTAAAATTAACATACTGAATGGTCAGAGTAGAATCTGATGCTCAGAAAAATCTATCTTTAGTGAAGAAATAAAGAAGTGAGCCATAGGGCTGTAAACAGAACTAGAATGACAATCAGTACAATAAGTGCAGTAATGTTTTGCATAAAATGTTGAGTTTTACCCTGATTACATTTCTAAATGTTCATAAAATTTAGAATTGACAATTGGATATCAAAATATTCTTAACATTAAAACTTTTAGTAAAATGAAATTTAAATAGATTAATTCACATTAGCATGGTGCTTCTCAAAATCTACCAAGCTAACCCTCTAGCTAACACTCCCTTGGATTTTCAAACAGGTAAATTGTAGGATTATAAAATGATAATTGTTCAAGAAATGCTTTCTGTTAATGAACCCTGTTGGCCTAACAGTAAGAAGTTGTGCTGCCAACCCAAAACCATGCTGTTTAAAACTATTAGGTGTTCACTGGGAGAAATATGGGCAGTCTCCTCCCATGAAACTTATGGTCTCTGAAAACTGGAGGGTCAGCTATGAGTCCATTCCAAATTGATGGTATACAACAACAGTTGTTCAATAATGTTTGCTGTTAATGAAAACTATTGTTCATGATACCATTCTAACCTACACTTATAAGGAAAATTATTTTCTTTTCTAGCTTTAGGAAGAATCCTATTTCTTTAGGAAGCGTACTTCCTGGGGAATTTTGTAGCGGAAGTTATGCCAAAGGAGTTGCTTTGGTACGTAATTTTTATTGTTTGTTTTTATAATGTTCACACTTTAAATGTGCATTTGTTTTATAAAGCATGGATAAATTAAAAATTAATTTTATAAAGCATGGATAAATATATTACATACTTAATGTTCCTCTTACAGTATTTATGTTACTAATTTGAAGCATGAAACTAACATCATGTATTATTTTATGCTGATGTATTTGCTACTGTCCTTAGAAGGGGAAATAGAATCAGGATATTAAGAAAAATTTTCATTATCACATAGGTTACTGAGAAAGAGTTATGATGTAAATGTGATGCTTGTACTTGCTTTTAATGGTAAATTGAGAGTAACTAGTGTTCTGCTTGGAAATAATGTCTCTTAAGTTATCAGTCAATGATTTAAGTGTACCTCAAATGATTAAACTTTAGTTTTATGATGTGTTTCCCCTGTGCTCACGTACAAATTATTAAAAAAAAAAGACAAATTTTCTTACATTCCAATTTACTGTGAAAATATTCTAATTTATGGATAAGTATTTTTAAATATTTTCACAAACAAAAACTGAAAAAGTGTCGTTTGGACAAAATACCTCTCATTCCCTAACTCTCTCTCTCATTGTTCAGGATATTCTTCTATTCTTTACGGAAACTGCTATTGGTCTTAGAATTAATAATGCACCTCCACTTTTTATAAATAACTTCTCGAGTTACTGTGCAATTACCTTGTCTATATTCTGGAGACTTTGTTGATTTTATCTTTTTTTAAAAAAAATTATCGTTTTCCTTGATTGCTTTCTATTTTATAATTTTTTGTTTACAAAGAAAATTGAATTTTCATGTAATTATTCATACATATTTTTACAAAATCAATTACAATGTCATGATGTAATCAGACTTTTTTTTTGTTTAATTCAGTGCAGCTTTTACTTTTTTTTTTTTTTTACGCTTAACTCTACCACCCATTCGGATATTATTTTTATGTATGGAGTGAAGAAGAGCCCTTAACTGACTTTTCCCCATATATACATCCAATTGATCTGGTACTGTTATTGAAAATATTATTCTTATGTATAGCACTTATCTTTGTAATGTTGTTGTTGTTATGTGCCGTCAAGTCGTTTTCGACTCATAGCGACCCTATGCACAACAGCCCTAAACCCTGCTCTATCCTGCGCCAACCACACTGCC
>NW_006400029.1:1230405-1231690 GCF_000299155.1 Elephantulus edwardii | reverse complement strand
GCAACCCCATTTTTCCTTGTCTTTTCATCTCCAGAGTAATATCTTTGTAATAAGTGAATGAAATAAATACATATCCAAATATTTATTTATTTAGTATTAGGTACACCAAATAGTGCCATCTCCACTCCCCAACCAAGGTACCTCTTAGAAGCTGTAAGGAAGGACCTGTTCTTGAAAAAGTCATCTTGTTTGGAATGGTTGGATGGTCAGTGAAAGAGAGGAAGACCATCAACAAGTTGAACTGAGACAGTGACTATAGCAATGGGATCATATATATTATAGATTGTAAAGGTATTAGGATAGAGTTCAGATCCATTGTTCACAGGGTCACTATGAGTAGTTGACTTGATGGCACCAAACACTATCCACCTCTCCACCTTCACCCCATGGAAAAAAGATGTGGCATTCAACATCCATAAATATTTACAGCCTTTGAATCCACTTGAGAAGAGAAACTAGGCAAAGATGCCCACTATCACCATTCCTATTCACTAATGTATTAGAAAACATAGTGACAGCAATAAGGAAAGAGAAGGAAATAGGAGGTATCCAAATTGGCAAAGAGGAGGTAAAACTGTAGATGTAGATAATATATAGTATAGTTAGAAAACCTTAAAAATCCAGCAAGAAAACTAGTGCACATAATCAACCAATTCAGCAAAGTGGCAAGGGTACAACACTGCATTGGAACAGATGAGGCAAAGAACTATCTGAAAGGAATATATGATTAAGCATTATATGTATGAGAACAATCTGGAATAAGAGGTGTATTTAAAGCAGATTGGAGGAAGGGAAAGGGAGTAGGAAGGACAAAAATGTGCAAGAAAACCAACTTTTCTATATACAGACTTGGAAACCCTGTAAAATGGTTCTACCCCATTCACTATAATCACTATCACTTTGAATTGATTCCAAGCAATAGGTCTGGTTTTGGTTTTTATGCCTTATTTTGTGCCAATGACTCCATTCCAAGTTATTTTTGTTGTTGTTGTTGTTGTTATTAGCCGTCGAAACATTTGCGACTCATAACGACTCTATGTACAACAGCCCTAAACCCTGCTCTATCCTGTACCAATCGCATTGAGTCTGACACACCCATCCCGATTACCCCAGTCACTGAATCAATCCACCTCCTAGAGGGTCTTCCCCTCCTGTGCTGTCCTTCCACCCTCCCAAGCATGATGTTCCTCTCCAAGTACCTGTCTCTTCTTACAACATGTCCAAAGTATGTCAGACGAAGCCCCAGAATCCTTGCCTCCAAGGAGTAGCCTGGTTTAACCCTCTC
>NW_006400029.1:1219798-1225679 GCF_000299155.1 Elephantulus edwardii | reverse complement strand
CCCCCCCCACAAAAAAAAGAAAGAAAAAAGAAGAGATGCTAAAGTAAAACGCTGAACAGAAGATTTTAGAACACAGTTTGAGAGGATACGGTAAAATATTACAATGAAATGTGCAAATAACTGCAGCTAGAGAACTAAAGGGAAGAATTCACTCAGCATTTCTCAAGCTGAAAGAACTGAAAAGCAAATGCAAGCCTTGACTTTCAATTCTGAAAGGTGCTATGGCACAGTCTTGAATGATGCAGAAAGCATCAAAAGAAGATAGAATAAATACTCAGAATCACTGTACCAAAAACGATTGGTTGACAGAGAAAATGTCAGGAGGTATCATATGAACAAAAGCCAATGGTATTGAAAGAAGTTCAAGCAGCCCTGAAGGTATTGGCAAAAAATAAGGCCCTAGGAATCAAAATCATTTGACATCTTTGAACTCACAAATGCAGCCCTACATGTGCTCACCAGTTTGTACCAGGGATTTGGAGAACAGCTACCTGGATGTCTTGAGTGGAAGAGATCCTTAGTAGTCCCCATCCCCAAGAAAGATGATCCAAACAGAATGTGGAAACTATTTAGTAGTATCATTAATATCTCATAAAACAAAATATTGTTGATGATCATTCAAAAGGAGATAGAATGGTATAGTGTTGGGAAACTGCCAGAAGTACAAGCTGGTTTTAGAAGAAGCCATGACACCCAGGGTATCATTAGTAATATCAGATGGATCTGGCTAAAAGCAGATAATACCAGAAGAATGTATATTTGTGTTTTATTGACAATGCAAAGTCATTTGACTATGGAGATCATAACAATTATGGTTCACATTGAGAAGAATGGAAATCTCAGGACTCTTAATTATGCTCACACAGAATCTATACCTAAAACATGGAGCTGTTATGCGAACAGAGCACGGGACACTGCATATTAAATCTGGAAGGATGTGCATCAGGGTTGCATCCTTCCTCCATACCTATTCAATCTCTATTCTGAGCAACTAATTCACAATCCTGGATTCTATGAAGGTGAGTGTGGCAACAACCTGTGTTACACCAGTAACAGAACTCTGCTTGCTGAAAGTGAGAAAGATATGAAATGCCTGTGCAGAAGATCAATGACTACAGCCTTTGGTATGGATTACTTCTCAACATGGAGTAGACAAAAATCCTACCACAAAACTAACAGTCAACATTATGATAGATGTAGAAAAAAAATGAAACTGTTAATGATTTCATCTCGCTTGTATCAACAATCTGGAACCAGCAGTCAGAAAATCAGGAGATGTATTGCACTGAGCAAGTCTGCTATAAGGGACCTCTCCAAAATACTGTAGAGCATTGACACCAGTTTGAAGTCTAAGGTGCACCTGTTTCAAACTGCGGTCTTCTCAGTCACATGCTACACATCAGAGAGCTGGCAATGAATAAAGATGACAGAAGAATTATGTCTTTGAGTTGTGGTGCTGGAGAAGAGTGCTGAATATCCCATGGACTGCAAAAAAACCCAAATAGATATGCCCTGGAAAGGGCGCAGCCAGAGTGCTCCTTGGAGGCTTGGAAGCTTCATCTTTCATACTTTGTACCTGTAGCTAGTCAAGACTATTCCTTGGACATCATCTTTGGAAATATGGAGGGTCAGCGAAGGAGAGGAAGAACCCCAAGGAGATGAATTGACACTGTGACTTCAGCAATGGGTTCTATTATGAGGATGGAACAGGATAGGGTAAGTTTCAGGTAGACTGTTCATAGGGTCACTATGAGTCACACTGGACTCAACAGCTCCTCACAATAACAGCAACAGTTGGATATAGAGAACTCTAGTGGCATAGATTGCAGGGAGTTATGCTGCTACCCCAAAGTGGCACAACTCTGGCAGTTTGAATCTACCAGCAGCTCCACGAGAGAGGTGAGCAGTCTCCACTCACATGATTTACAGACTCAGAAAATCCACAAGAAGGAAAAGATGAGTTAGATCTGACTTGAAAACCCCCTGGAGGGTTGCTTATGGATTGGTTCTGAATCAAAGGCATTGTTTGTGTGTGATTGTACGTACCTATGAGTGTGAATGTATTAGAAAAACATATAAGTAGAGACAGAATGGGAGAGAGAAAGGGAGAGAGGGGACTCATGTAATATTTGGAGAGCAGTGTCAAACTGGCTCATATGATTTTCATGTCTATAATCTTTATAGGAGCAGAATCCCAGGTTTTTCTACCACAGATGACTGCATGGATTCAAACAGTCAATGTTTAGTTAGCAGCCAAGTGCTTAATTACTGTATCACCAGGGCTCCTTTGGTTATCGCTCTCTCTCTCTATCTCTATATCTCTATCTCTTTCTGTCATTGTTGGTTCTGTACTTTGATCCTTTTTCTGGTTCCATCATTGTCTTGTTGGTTTTGCCTTGCTTGAAGTTGTCTGCTGTATACTCGATGTTGTAGGTTGTAGTATTGTCTTTACAGTATTTTGCTTCAGCATAACTGATTCAGCTGTGTGTGTTGTGTTGCTTGCTAGTTTGGTAATTCTTAGTGTTTCATCTCTTGTCTTCTGGTAGTTGTGATAGAGGATGGTGATGTGTGTACAGGTTTCTGTCCAATGTTTGTGTAGAGCTGTTCCGGGAAGCATGGGTCGGCGTGTTGCAGTCTTTTCTTGATCAAGTGAGCAGGAGCCAGCCTTTGGTCCTGCTTAATGGGTGAAGCTACAGGAGGTGTCTGAGTGGCTAGGTCCTGCTACTATCTGTGGTCAAATGGGACAGAGATAAGGAAGCAACACAGAAGCAAACAGAAGAAGAAGAAGAAGAAGAAGAAGAGGAGGAGGGGGAGGAGGAGCAGGAGGATGAAGAAGAAGAGGAGGAGGAGGTGGACAAGGAGGAGGAGGATGAGGAAGAGGAAGAAGAAGAAGAAGAAGGAGAAGGAGAAGGAGAAGGAGAAGGAGAAGGAGAAGGAGAAGGAGAAAGAGAAGGAGAAGAAGAAGAAGAGAAAAGAAAAGAAGAGAAGAGAAAAGAAAAGAAAAAGAAAAAACACCCTAAAACAACAATAAAAACCACAAGATTGACCAGTAAAAAAAAAAAAAATCCAGAAAACTAAAACTTGGGTCAATAAAACAGAAAGAGAGAATCAGAATAGAAAGGCAGAAATGAAAAACTTACAAGAGCAAACTGTAAAACAAATGAGCAAATATTCAAAGAGACATGAGCTGGAGGTGTCAGGATAGAACAATGTACCTGCCACTCAGCAGAAGATTGGAGTTGGGATGCCCAGTCAGCACAGAGATTCTGCTCATCTGAGTGGTGGCTGAGCCTCACGCTGCATCACACATTACACCTTTTCTGGTTTAGGAGCCTTTGAGGGCTTGGGATATGTAACTGGGGCAGAGTTTCTGCTGGCCTTAGAAGAGCGTAGGCTATTCCACCTGGCTAGAGATGGTGTCTTCCAATCTAGGGGATAAGTCCAGGCAAGGTATCTAGTCAGAGATGACTAACCTGAAGAAATAATCACTGCCGACCTAACATGCCCAGGATGGTGCACTCTGCAAAGGTTGAATTGTTCCAAATGTGTCTGTGGAGTATGCTGGGAAAAGATGCCCAGTGAGAAGGAAAAGCTCCAGTCAGAGGTGGTGTGGTGTCCTCACTCATTGGAAGGTGGAAAGCAAGCCACGGGTGGCATAGTCCACAAGTGCCCGGAGGAAAGTTTTGAATGTAGAACCTGCACACTCCCAGCTTGATGGCATGGGCATGCTTTCAGTCAGAGTTAGAACTCCTAGGGAAACACTGTCATCAGTCTCCTAGTTAATATTGATGATAGAAGAGGCTTCCTGCCTGATAATGAGGTGGGGATAGGGAGATAAGGCTGCAAAGTTTCATTTAATACTTTGGTCACCTGAAGTCTTGACTGTAGGAGGTTTTGTTTCCAAGATAACCTATGTGACTGGTTAGCGATCTCAGAAAATTTATATCCAGCCTTACTCATGTGGGCCTCTCTACAGGTTATTTCATGGGTTTACTTCATAGCATGGCATTTGGTTTGGGCAAGATAGAGAAACCAAGATGGAAGCCAATCTTTTTATAGCATAATCTTGAAAATGATGACTCATCAACACTCTCATATATTCTTTTAATTGTTGCTTTGTGCTGTCAAGTTGGAACCAGCCATGTCAATATGTCCTGTCTGCCTTCCAGGGAATAGCATTACACAGAGGCACCCATATCAGAAGTTGGATATTACTAGGATCTGTTGGGAGAGTGTCCATTAAAGGCTCTACAATCAACACTCTTGACACCAGCAGTCAGGAAATCAAAAGACGAATTGCTCTGGGAAACTCTGCTGTCAGGGACTTCTCCAGAGTGCTAAAAGAGCAGCGATGTCTATCTGACAATTAAGGTGTGCCTAATCCAGGCCTGTTCTTCGTAATTGCTTGCTATGCACCAGATAACTGGACAGTGACTAAGGATAACAGAAGAAGAATCAGTGCTTTCAAGTTGTGGTGCTGGAGAAGAGTCTTGGATATAAACTGAACTACCAAGAAAACAAATAGGTCTGTCTTGGAAAGGGTGAAACCAAATTTTTCCTTGAAGACTAGGATTTTGAAGCTCTGTCTCATACTTTGGGCACATGGCCAGACTGGTATTTGGAGAAGGACTTCATGCTCGAAGGGTGGAGGGAGAGCACAGGAAAGGAAGACTCCGAATGATATGGATTGATACAGTGACTAGGGCCATGAGGGATGATGTGCCAGAATTGTTGAGACTGGCTCAGGACAGGGCAGGCTTCATAACTGCTGTACACAGAGTTGCTTTGAGTCTCAGGTGCGTACTTCAACAGCCCTTAACGGCAACAACAACTATGGAGAAAGTAAAACAAATTATTGAAAAATTAAGGATCTTTTATTTAACATAATTCCAAGAAGTAATACCAATGTGGAACCCAAGACTCTATGAATAGATTTTTTTAGTAAGCCAGTCTTGGCATTTAATGAATTTTTATTTTGAAATTTAAATACAGTGTTTATTCACCAATGTTTAATGAAGTCTAGCATTAAAATGTAACTCAACTATAGTTGTGTCTACATAGACATCTTGCATTAGTTTAAAAAAATCTTTAAATTGAGTTTTATATATTATTACAGTATTTTTTTATGGAATATGATTCTTAGCTAACTCTTTTTCTGTTTTTTTTTCTTATATTTAGTATCCAGATGGTTTATCCTTGGAGTCATTTGCTGTAGTTATTGTGCAGCTAATTGGCCTTAATCTGGGATTGAGTTATAATAATTATAATGACAACTGCCGTTGTTCAACTGGTGCCTGCACAATGACATCAAAAGCCATGTAAGATATTTTCTTTAATAAATAACAACATTGTTTTTTGGAGATTTTTTTAAATTGAGGATAGAAATTTGAAACTTTGAATTTCTATTAAACAAGTAATTGGCAAGTAAAGATCTATAATAATGACTGAATACTTATTATTTTTCATTGCAAATAGTTTCTGTTCATTGCTGGCAAGTCAGAACTGACTCATAGTTGACCCTCCCTGGGTTTTTAGAGTCTGTGAATAACATCGGAGGAGATTGCCCAACATGCAAATGGAACATATATTAGAATAAGCTGTACTAATGGCTGTGAAGCTGTGACACTGATGTGTCAAATGCATTAATGGTTGGCTACCCAATGTGGACAGAGAGTGGAGTGGAGCTCCCCGATTAAAACAAGCTTGGAAGGAGGAAGGGCATCCACTTCCGTAATAGCTTGCCTCTGGAAACCCTATGAACCTGGAGAGAGGATGGAAGGCACCCAAGCATTGAGGACTCTCCTTCATAGGGTCCCTATGAGTCTCCTGCGACTCGACTGCACTTAACAACAACAACAACAACAGCAACTACAAAGGCTGT
>NW_006400029.1:1211158-1219653 GCF_000299155.1 Elephantulus edwardii | reverse complement strand
GACTCACTGGTATACAACAACAACATTGGCTTTGAAGCAAATCTCAGAATGTTTGAGGATAGTGAAATGATATGGAATGCAACTAAATTATAAATAAATAAATAAATAAATAAAGCTAAATGCAACTATAATTAAATTAGAAGTCAATAATATAAGCTATCTAATTACACAAAATTATTTGAAAATTAAAGAACAAAAAATTTTTAGCACAACAAATTGCAATAGAAAGTAAATAATAATTTTACAAAAAAAGAATGCAAATGTAACAATCAAAATATTCAAAGAAATATTTATAGCTTTAAATATGTTGGTTAATATACCAGTAAAGGAGAATGTATTAGTAATGAAAATATAATCATGAAGAATATGCTATTAAGGTCACTTACTCATTGCTGTTTGCTCATAAGAATTGATTTATTGCTGATCCCACAGGCAGTTTCCAAGGCTGTAAACTGCAAAGGAGGAGATAAACCATCTCTGCCAAAAAAACAGTTGGTGGATCCAAACCACCAAAGACAGTGGAATTTATGAGTTAATATATATCATAAAACCATAAAGAGAAGAGTAACCTCATAGGACATAGAAAAGCATAAATCAATGAAATTTTACATTTACTAAATGTGGAATAAAGAAATGAAAATTTTCCTTCTTTGAAAAGTTCATAAACTTGGGAAGCTATTAGTAGATTGATCAAGAAGGAGTGAGTTGGGAGCTATAGAACATGCTAAACCCAGAGTTCTCTTTATCTCTTCACCACTCACTATTATTTTCCACACTAGGGTGTGTTTAGGTGACAGTAGTTAAGCGAACTGATACACAGTGGCAATTCAGCAAAACAAGTGAAAAAGATTTATTCAAACAATAACACAGAGGTAAAGCTAGTGAAATATAGGTCATGCAAAAGAGTTGGGGAAAAGAAAGAAAAAGGAAAAGAGGAAAAGGATCCCCAGAAAGACAGGGATGTGGCAGACATGCTGTGAAAAAAAAGAAAAGAAAAATAGAGTGAAGCCCAGGTAGGCACTGTCTTTATTGGCTTTCAATCTTGTGAAATTTATTCATAGGCTAGCCCCACCTAACGATTTGTGTGATTGGTGTGGAGGGAGCTACCTCCTCATGTAACCAACCACTTTTTGGCTTCTGCTGAAAATATTATCATGGTGACACGGAAATAACATTCATTTCCTAGGAGATGTTAGTCCTCTTCTACGAGTTAGAAAGAGCAGGTAGCACTTCTGGCCCATAACAAACTAGACCCATAGGAAATAAAAAAGCATAAATCATTGACATTTTAAATTTACTAAAAGTAGAAAAAAACATAATTGAAAATTTTCTTCTTTGAAAAGTTCATGAACTTGATAAGCCATAAGTAGATTGATTTTAGATTGATCAAGAAGAGAAAGTGAAGTTGAAGCCCATACCAAGATTAGGGATATAAAAATGCCTGTCAATAGATTTTAAACACAGTAATAGATCATTATAAGTAATTTAATGGGTGAAGTCTACAACATTGCTGATAGCTGACACTGCGCTAACTAGTACTCAATGAACAACAGTTTGAAAATTGACCTGATCCTGAGCTATCCTCACAGTGTCCACCGTGCTCACTCCCCTTGTAGCAGTCCTTGTGTCATCCTATCTTGTTGAGGGTCTTCTTCTCTTTTGCTGACCCATTACGTTTCCAAACATGATGTCCTTTTCTAAAGATTGGTGCCTCCTGATATGACATGTCCAAAGTGCATTAGAGAAAGATTCACTTACTCTTGCCTTTAAAAGAGCACTCTGGTTATATTTTTTCTAAGATAAAAAAGCAGTGGGAATTAAAAAATGTGCGAAAAGCAAAGCCTTTAAAAATGTACATGCGAATGATAAAAATCAAATGTTTCTGTAATATTTGGAGATATTAGACTTATATATTTATCACAAAATATTCTTTGCCCATATAGCTTTACTAATGTGGAACAAATAATACCAAACATTTAAAAGGTATTCAGAAGAGAGAAAAGAGGGAGAACTTTCTTAATGTTTTAACAGGAACCAAAACTTGATAGAGAAAGCACTAGTTAGAAAATAAAAATATTACAGACAAATATGTTTTAAACCTACGGATGCAAAACCTCTAAACTAAAAAGTGTTTATTTAGTTATGTTAGAATACTTAGAATATCACAACCCTTTAACAGTAGTGAACTAGCAATATATAGAATATTATGATAAAGAGAAGTTTATCTGAGGAATATAGGCTTGGTTAAGTATTTAAAAACGTCCTATATTAATAAGATAAAAGGAGAATATTTGTCAGATTTTATCAGTAGAGAAATAATTGATATAATTAACACTCATATTTAACACCTCTTTCAATTTTAAATGAAAAGGATCTTCACAAGTCTGTAAAAGAGGTCTAGTAAAAATCCTGCAGCTGATAGTTTTAGCAACTATAAAGGATTGCCCAAAACAAATGAGTATAAAGTGTTCAAAAATGCTTCAGTGGAGCAATGGGAGTAATTTTAAAGTTTAAAGATAGCACTCTGGTTAAGTAAGGCATTTATTTGACTGTTAATCAAAAATGTCAGTGTTTCAAACCTACCAGGAGGAGAATAGAGTCTGATTTCATAAAGATTTACATTCTTTACATATTGCAGAACATAAAGGACAACAGTACTTCATCCTACAGGATAATGCACTCTGTCCCCGAAAATAGGTATTAATTAGTATTTATTCAATAACAGTGGGTTTTACAGGTTATTAGCATCCATATCAAAGCAGTAAGCCTGATTTATTCCATTTGTCTTTAATTTTGTGGTTAGTTAACTCAATTACCAATATAGAAAATACTGAAAGTATTAAATATGACCCATCATGTTGACTTTTCTAAAACCAGCCTTATTGTTATTGTGTGTTGTGAGGTCAAAACCGATTCATAGCTCACCCTCCACCAGGTTTTCAGAGACAGTAAAATCATACTGGCCCATCCTTCTCCATGGAGCAGCTTGTAGATTTGAAGCACACACTTTTGGGATTGTAGTACAGTTTCATACTACTAGACCACCAGAGCTCCCTAGTGGTACAGTAGTCTTTAGAAAAATCCACCACATAAATGATATTAGTTTCTAATAAAATTTTATAAAAATGAGCAACTATATTTCCCGGTAGTTACTGGCACAGGCTATCTCTTATATTTAGGTTCAAAACCTTTTTTCATGGGGTCACTATGAGTCATGGTGAACTCAACAATGTCTAACAGCAATGTGATTCTATGTTATATATAAAGATATTGTTAATATGTTATATATGTGGGAAGCTCTGTGGCTTTGTGGTAAGGAGATGTGTTGCCAATTCACCAACTCCTCTGTGGGAAAAAGATGGGCAAGTTGCTCCAGTGGGGTTTACTGCCTCTGAAAATCTGCTAGAGGATAAGCTATGAGTCAGTTTTGACGAAATGATGGATTACAATGATGGATTACAGTGACAGCAACAACAAAATTTTATGTATATATAGTCATGCAGATAAAATAATCTGGTAGTTGCTTTATGTTTAACTGAGAGAATAATACATACTTCCTATTGGTTGGTTTGGTTTTGGGGTGGTTTTTTTTTTTAATTTAGCTTTTTTTTTTTTTAAAAAAAAGCAACCAGCCAACTAACCAACCACCCAACCTTTTTTTTATATATAGTTTTACAGTGAAAGTTTACAGAACAAATTAGCTCAACAGTTCATTTATATCCTGTGACATTGATCACAATCCCCACTTTGTAATAGCGTACTTCCCACTACTTTCTGTTTCCATTCAACATTGCTTTCTTTCCCCTTCCTACCTTCTGAACTTGTTATTTTATGTGCCATCGAGTTTCCTGAGACTCATAGTGACCCATGTACAACAGCCCTACAATAGAACCCTGTTCTATCCTGTGCCAATCTTTTTGTCTCTGATGCACTCACCTCCATTACTCCAGTCACTGAATCAATCCATCTCATCAAGGATCTTCTTCTCCTGTTCTGTCCTTCCACCCTCCCGAGCATGACATCCCTCACCAAAGACCAGTCCCTCCTTGCAACATGTCCAAAGTATGTCAGATGAAGTTTCAGAATCCTTACCTCCAAGGAGCAGCCTGGTTTTTAACCCTCTCCAGGATGAACCTGTCTCTTCTCTTAGCAGTCCAGGGGATATTCAACACTCTTCTCCCATACCACAGCTCAAAGGCATCAAGTCTCCTTCTATCATCCCTAGTAATTGTCCAACTCTCTGATGCATAATAAGTGATTGCAAAGACCATGGATGTATCAGGTGCACCTTAGTCTCCAGACAGATGTCATTGCTCTTTAGTACTTTGGAGACATCTCTGACAGCAGACTTTCACAATGCAGTATGTCTTTTAATGTCCTGGCTGCTGAACTAATTTGGCCTTAAATCTTTCATAATAGAGTAGGTTAGATTCTATTTTGCTCTTTGCTGATCCCCCACCCCCATCCATTTTTCCTTTGTTTTGTTTGGATAAATTCTGCTGGTCTGTACTTAGGATCAGTGGTTTTATCCTTTGTCATCTTTACTCTACTACTGATCCTAAATAATGAATAGTTTTATTTCTTTTACTGTTCTTTTCAGTTATGCAACTTTTATGTGGCTCTTTTAAAAATAATTTTTTTCTCTTTGCTGAGATGTCCCTTTTATAAAACATCCTTTAAAAGAGTTTGAGCTTATTGAAGTATTTTTATGAAGGCTGCTTTAATACTTTTCAAATATATTGCAACATATAATTAATTTTTTAATTAATGTTAAGTAGGGAGTTCTGGTGACATAGCCTGTGGAGACTGTCTCAAAGGCATGCCTCTCTCATGGTTCTTATCAAATTTCCCATGTGATTTACATCCTCAGATATACAATGGTGCGTAAGAATATGGGTCAATTCCAATTTGACAGCAACGAGTTGGGCTTTCAAAAATTAAAGCTATTTTCTTTCCCCATGTAAAGTATGATTTTCTAGAGTGTGTGTATAATTAAATATTTTATTGTGTTATATATTTTTTTATTTATTATGTTCAGGGAATCTTATTTAAATATTTTTAGCACTTAAGTCTACTTTTGTGGATTGCAACTCTAGTGACAATTTATCTGACCCTTGTTGTTTCTGTGTGCCGTTGAGTTGCAACTGACTTATAGCTGCCCTCTAGCTGATTTTCAGATAAATCATACAAGTGATTTCCCGTCTTTCTTCCGTGGAGCATCTAGGAGATTTAAACTGCTTTTCCTTTGTTGGCAATGAAGCTCCTTACCATAAGACCACCAGTGTGCTCTCTAAGGCCATCAGAGTCTTAGTGGTGTAATTTGGGCTTTCTTGATTTGTTTGCTGTTATTAGGGCTCCTATTGGCTCATGAAAATGGTCAGTGAGTGAGAGATATTTCTGGTCATGGGTGCTGTAAAAAGAGTCAGAACAGCAGAAGGATAGTAATTTCTGACCTCTACTAACTCCAAAAGGAGCTCTGGTGACCTAGTGGCAAGAAGCTGCACTACAGTTCTGAAGGCATGCAGTTCAAGGCCACCAGCTGCTCTGCAGAAGGATGGGCAATCTCTTCCCATGCATTTAACTACCTTTGAAAACCTGTCAGAGGGTCAGCGATGGGTCTGTTCCAACTCTATGGTACACAACAACAACAGTTCATTCCAAACCCATTAAAAACATCCACAGCACAAAAACAACTTTCATTAGGCCAAACATGTCTCCATCTTCTCATACCTCTTTCCACTAATCCTAACATCTGTCAATCTTTCCACTTTATGGGCCCAGAATCCATTTTAATATCTTACAGACAGTACAGAACCATACTCAACAACTACAGGGTTTATTACAGAAATTGACATATTATAATACAAATTGGAAACAAGATACAAGCTCTTATTCTGGACTAAGCTACCAAAACATGCTTACTGGCCCTTCAGCCTTTACCCTTATGGCTTTAGGACAATTATTAAGCTCTCTTAGATCTGTCTGTTATGATGTATTCTTCCAAAGTTCTCCAGAAAACTTGGTCAAAGGCTTCTGCTTCTGGCTCCGGTTCTGTGGGGTAGCAGTCCCAAGTCTCCCGTCTCACATCAGGTCTCTACTGTGGCAGCGGCTGCTGCTCTCGTATAGGTTTGGCTCGCACAGGAATCTCTGACCTTGAATGCTGTGGACTGCATTACTGCTTCTTCTTTCCTAGTGGTGAGACACTCAACTTCAGCTACTGAATCTGCTCAATTTAATGAAGAGATTAGCCAATCTCATTGTAGATAGACTAAAATGCTCTATTTGTGTGATTCAGCCCATCCATGTGGCAAGGTCAAAGGTAATGACTAGGAAAATCATTTTGGACAATAAACCCTTGACACAACAATTGCTCAATTTCCTTCAAGGAGGAAGAATTATTTTGGGTCCATAGGTATAAAGACTTTTCAGGGTCAGTCATTTGTTGTGACAAATAGCCTCTCCTACCTGTAGGAGAATAGGATGTTTTTTTAACTGTACATTTGCTCTGGCAGGTGCTAATTTACCAGTGTAAGTAATCCTTTTGGTGGCTCTTGATATAATAGATGGTGTCTAAATAGAAAAAAATGAGGCACGGAGGCACAGAGGCACAGAGTCATGAGCTTCTTTCTGAAAGAGCTAGAGGGAGTAAGAATAGCATAGCCACTCACTGCTCTAGAGTAGAAAGCAGATAAAGAGCCCATATCCCAGCCCCCTGGTACCTCTAGCGCCACACCAACAGCAAGAAGTTCCTTTGTTTGTTGTTGACTCACAGACTCACAGTTCGAGTACCAACAATGGGGTTTACTGGGGAAGGAGATTGGAGAGGAAGAGGCAAATAATACTACCCAATGCAAACCCAAGTTTTAGCCAAGCAGTCTCAAGGCACAATACCTCAATTAGTCCAAGTTCCAGTTTCAGTTCTGCAGTGAAATTCAAATCACCCAGCAAGGTTTGCCTTAGCACAGTTATAAGTCAGCTTCTCCTTCAAATATCTGAAAAAACAACCAGACCTTGGACAGTGGCCAGCACAAATGCAAGAAGCCTCAGATCACTCTTTGCCACCGTTTGTCCACAGCAATGCTACATTCTCTCTGCCACCAGGGACTTCCAACACAAGCTTTGCCTGCCCCAGTCTTGCTGCCCTGTGTGGGAAGCATTCTTTCTTTTATCCCAGTCCCACATCTGGTGCTGATTTTGCAAGACCATGTGTCTTTATTTAAGGTAGCTGGAAACCAGAGGGAGCTAATTAATGGCTTTTAAAAAAAGGCAACTATTAGGCTAACACCACAGAAAGGATCTGCATACAACCCAATAATCAATGATGTATTTATTGGAAATAGCTTTTATAAAAAAGCACAAACTATACATATGGACCTCACCTCATGAAATAAACAACAATCAGATTGATCACTACTGTGGAAAGGGTCGTTGGAGAAGTTCATTATCACCTGTGAAAACTAGTTGCTGTCTTTGGAATTGACTATCAACTACTCAAGTGCAAGTTCAAAAGAAAATAAAAACAAATCCTGGAGGACCAAAATATGACCTTGTATCTATCCCACCTGAATCTAAAAACTATCTTAATTGTACACTCATGTTCATAGCAGCATTATTCACTATAGCAAGAACATGGAAACAGCCCAAATGTCCAACCACAAAGGAATGGATTAAAAAAATTATGGTACATTCACATAATGGAATACTATGCAGCATGCAGGAGCAATAACTTTGTAAATTATTACCTAACTTGGGAGGGACTGGAGAGCATTTTGCTGAGTGAACTAACTCAGTCCCACAAGGATAAATATTGTATAAAACCATTATTGAAGAATGAGTGTAAGTATCCAAGAGGGGAGAGAAAAGGTGGAAGCAGAGGGATGAGGATGTGCAGGAGGAGTGAAGGATTAATCATGGGTTTGTACAATTTGATGGATGGGTGATTAGGGAAATTGAAAGAATTTGTTCTTGAAAACAATGTATTTATAAATGAAGAGTAGAAAAAGAAAAAATTAATGAAAAATTAAAAAAAATTGAGAATCCAGAAATAGACTCAAATCTTTATGGTCAACGTATATTCAAAAAGGAAAGAAAAACTATGAAATGGGCAAATGACAATGTCTTCTAAATAGTGCTGGCAAAGTTGGACTGATACCTGCAGAAAGCTGAAACAGGACCGAGATCTTACACAACACATAAAAATCAACTCAAGATGGAGCAAAGACTTACTTGGGTGTAAAGCACAAAGTCATACAATTCGTAAGAGACAAACTGAGATCAAGCTTAGAAGACCTAGTCTATGGTATAAAAAGACTACCAAATACAGCCAGAAACACACAATCTGAAGAGGATAAAATTGAAAAACGGGACCTTCTAAAGATTAAATCCCTATGCGCAAGTCAGCTTAGGGTTGTTATAAGGCATACTCAACTCAAAAGCATATAATAACAAAAATAAAGGGTGGATTTTCTCAATTTAAAATTAAGTGTCTATTAACT
>NW_006400029.1:1205998-1210576 GCF_000299155.1 Elephantulus edwardii | reverse complement strand
TTTTCCAATTTTGCCAACACCATTTGTTAAAAAGGTTTTAGTTTCCCCACTTAACTGATTTCATCTCCTTGTCAAAAATCAGTTGACCATAGGTAGATGGGCTGATTTCCAGGCTTTAGGAACAGGAACTAGGCAAGGATGCCCACTATCACCTCTCCTATTCAATATTGTATTGGAAGTCTTAGCTATAGCAATAAGACAAGAGAAGGAAATTTTAGTTGTTTTTGTTAGGTAACTTTGAGTCAAATACGACCCATAGCGACCCTATGAACAACATATCTGAAACCTGTAATTTACTTTATTAATTATACTACTATCTTTTATTTCTCATATAATTACATTAATAAACTTGAATAAAACTTGAATTATTGAATTATTCTCAAAAAACTCCACACCCCAAAACCCCTTTTTCCAAGAGAGTGAAAAGAAAACCTACTAAGTCCGAAAAAAAAATTTGGCAATACCATCTCAGACAAGGGCCTTATAACAAAAATTTACAGAATACTCCTCAGCCTCCACAAGAAAAAGATTGATAATCCAATTACAAAATGGGGAAAAAACATGGAAAGAATTTTCACAGAGGAAGATATTTGAACAGCCAACTGACACATGAAGAAATGTTCCAAGTCACTGGCAAAAAGTGAGATGCAAATCAAAACCACAAATGAGGTATCATCTCAGTCCAGTAGCTGTGGCAAAGTTTAACAGGACAGCAAGTAACATATGTTGGAGAGGATATGCTAACATAGAAACTCATACATGTTAGTGAGATTGTGAAATCGTACGACTCTGGATGGCAGTTTGAAGCTTTATTAAAAGGCTGAATATAGAAATTTCATAAGACACAGCTATTCAACCTCTTGCAATATACCCTGAGAAAATAAGAACTGAGGCACAAACATAGTTTTGTATGACAATGTTCATAGCAAGGTTAGTCACCATCACAAAGGCATAAAAACAACCTAGATGTCCAACCACAATCAAATGGATTGAGAAATTATGGTTGAGACACAATGGAATGCTATGCAGAATGCAGGAGAAATGATTTTGTAAATTATTATTTAACTTGGAAGGGACTGAGAGCATTATGCTGAGTGAACTAATTCAGTTCCATAAGAACAAACACTGTATAAAACTATTATTATAGAATGAGTATGAGGATCCAAGGTGGGGGGGGAGAAGAAAAGGGGTGAGAATAGGGGGTTTAGTAATAAGATTCCACAATTTGATGAGTGGGAATTGTGAAGGAAATAAGAAAGATCTGGTGTGAAAAACAGTGCTTATAACTTTGCAAATAAACCAGTTTAAGATTATAAAAACCAACAACTAGAAAAGTCCTCATGGACTATTATAGGCTATATTAATAAATGAGTTGTCTAAGCTGTACTATCTTATGTGCAACCATACCTGCATGTGATCATTTAAATGTCAATTATTTCAAATAAATAAAATAAAAAAAAAAAGAGAATAGGTTTGAGGCCTTGAACACTAATGAACAAAGACTAGATGAACTGTGGGATGATGAAAAGAACATCATCAATGAAGAAGGCAAAAGGTCATTCATTACTAAGACAGGAAGAAGAAAAGATTGAAATGGACGTAGGAAGAGACTATGAATTTTGCACTAAAGTGCCAAGAAGCCAAAGAAAAGGGAGCAAATTACGAAATTAAGGTGCTGGACAGAAGATTTCAAAGGGCAACTCGAGAAGACAAAGCAAAATGTTATTAAATGTGCAAAAACTAGAATTAGAAAGTCAAAAGGGAGAAATTCACTCAGCATTTTTTAAGCTGAAGGAACTAAAGAACAAATTCAATCCTTGAGTTGCAATACTTAAAGATGCTATGGGCAGAATATAGAATTATCCAGGAAACATGAAAAGAAGATGAAGCAGTACACAGAGTCACTGAACCAAAAAGAGTTGGCTGACACAGAATTTTATGAAACAGCATATGATCAAGAGACAATCATGGTGAATGAGGAAGTTCAAGGTGTTCTGAAGGGAATTGTCAAGAAATAAAGTCTCAGGAATTGATGTAATACCAATCAACACATTTCAACAAAAATAAGAAGCCCTGGACATCTCACCAGGTTTTGCCAAGAAATTTGGAGAACAGCCAGCTGGAAGAAATCCATATTTATTTCCATTCCCCAAAAAGGTGATACAATAGAGAGTGGGAATTATCTAACAATGTCACTAATATCACATGCAAGGAAAATCTTGCTGAATGTTCCATAAAAATAACTGGAATCGTAAATTGACAAAGAACTGCCAGAAATAGAAGCTGGGTTTAGAAGAGGCTGTGGCACTAGAGTTATCACTGTGAATGTCAGACAGACCTTGGCTGAAAGCAGAGAGTACCAGAAGAATGTTTATTTGTATTTTATTAACTATGCAAAGGCATTTGACTGTGAAGATTTGTATTTTATTGAGTATGGAAAGGCATTTGAGTGTGTATATCACAACAAATTATGGCTTAGATTGAGTAGAATGGGAATCCCAGAACACTTGATTGTGATCAAGTGAATACTTAAGCCAGGAAGCAGCCATTTGAACATAACAAGGTAACACTGCATGACTTAAAATAAAAAAAGGAATGTATCAAGGCTGTGTTCTTTTGCCATACATTTTCAATCTATATGCACAACATCATTCAGGAGGCTGGACTTAATTAAGAAGAATCTGGTATTAAGATTGGAGCAAGACTCATCAACAACCTACAGATGACACAACCTTGCTAGCTGAAACTGAGGAGAACTTGAAGCTTTTGCTGTGGAGAATCAAGGATTGCAGTCTTCAATATGGATGGTATCTCAACATCAAGAAAACAAAGACTCTAATCATTGGGCCAATTGGCAGCATCATAATAGATGGAGAAGAGAATGAGGTTGTTAACAATTTCATCTTGTTTTGGTACACAACACTCTTGGCATCAGCACTTAAGAAATCGAAAGACAAAATGTGTTATGAAAGTCTGCTATCAGGGACCTTTCCAGAAAGCTGAGAAGCAATGATTTCTATCTAGAGATTAAGTTTTAGCGATGACCTTCAAAGTTATTTTATATGCATCTGAGAACTGGACAATAAGTAAGAATGACAGATGAAAACTGATGCCTTTGAGTTGTAGTGCTGGAGGATATTGAATATGTCATGGATTGCCAAGAAATGAACTGGTAAGTCCTGGACAGGGTGAGACAAAGTTGCACCTTGGAGGCAAGGATGGTGAAGCTCATCTCACATACTTTGGGCATGTTGCTTGGAAGGACCAGTCCTTGTAGAAGGACATCATACTCAGAGAGGTAGAGGGTCAGTGCAGGTTAGGAAGACCTTGGATGAGATGGATTGAAACAGTGATTGTGGCAATGGATGCAGATGTGTCAGAGATAGTGAGAATGTCTCAAGATAGGGCAGAGTTCAGAGCTATTGTGCACAGAGTCGCTATGCATTGCAGTAGACTTGATGGAACATAACAATAACAACATCCCAATAAGTAAGTAAAGCACTTGGGAGCTTATTAGGAGAGATCCAGGTGATCTCCCTTGTTGATGATGCCTAACTTACTTGATACTAGTAGGACTTTCAGAGGTAGAAGTGAGCCTACCAGGCCTGTCTGCAGCTGCTAAATTTTGATTCTGGATACATTTAACCTGGATCTTGTGGGTAATATAAGACACTATTTCTTTCTTATTCTTCTATTTCTTTGGTCCTTAATCAATTAATCTTAATCTCCCATCCACTTTTCAGAATCTTGTTAGACGTCTTTTTCTATTATTTCCAGATGTTGTATGTAGTGAGGAGGAGCAGAAAGAAGAGAGTCTGCATTATCTTATCTGGATTGGAAGACAGCAACTTATTTTTATATGGGGAAAAAATTAATTGTGGAAAGCTAACTTTTTGAAGTGTACAGTTTAAGTCAATACAATTACATTTATATTTGCATTTATGGAAGTGTAATTTATTAAAAAAATAAAGGGATAAAATACTAAGTATTCTCTTTCTCTTGTTGTTGTGCAATTGGAAGTTACTCAAATTGGACATTATAGTGGGATTTCAGAGGCTGTAAAACACACAGGGGTTGCCCATCTTTTTCCTGAGGAGCAGCTGATAGACTTGAACCACCACCAGCCTTTGGGTTGATAGCACAACTCCTTACCAAAACTCCCTTATTATGTATTAAAGGCATAATAAATAGAATTTAATTGCTTGACACATCAGAAATAAGTGAAAAATAAATTTTCTTTGTTTAAAGTCTTAATTGAAGTTATAGATTGGATGTTTAATAGATCTTAGATAAAACAGAGTAAATGATAGATAGCACAAGAGTTTGCAGTATGTTATGTTCCATTGCAGTAAACTTTTTGTTTGAATTTAGATTTTGAATTGTAACATATTAGTAATACATTGAAATAAATATTTTCTAAAAATTGCTTTCTAGGGATCTCTGGTGGCCTAGAGGTTTGCAGTTCAAATCCACCAGCTGGAAAAAGAGGGACAATCTTCTTCTGTACCAGTCAGATCCGATTTGATTGTACACACACACAAAATAATAAAATAAAAAAAATTTAAAAGTAAAAAGAAA
>NW_006400029.1:1200122-1205275 GCF_000299155.1 Elephantulus edwardii | reverse complement strand
CTTGATGGAACATAACAATAACAACATCCCAATAAGTAAGTGAAGCAGATGGGATCTTATTAGGAGAGATCCAGGTGATCTCCCTTGTTGACAAGGCCTAGCTAACTTGGTATTAGTAGGACTTTCAGAGGTAGAAGTGGGCCTACCAGGCCTGTCTGTAGCTTCTAAATTTTGATTCTGGATACATTCAACCTGGATCTTTTGGTGTGTAGGAAAATATTAGACACTTAATCCCTTTGTTATTCCTCTAGTTCTATGATCCTTAATCAATTTGTCTCTCCCTTCCACTTTTCAGAATTTTGTTAGACATCTTTTAGCATTATTTCCAGAGTTGTGTTTAGTGAGGAGAAACAGGAGGAAATGAGTCTGCATTATCTTATCTTGACTGGAAGACAGCAACTTATTTTTATCTTGGGGAAAAATTAATTGTCAAATGCTAATATTTTGAAGCATACAACTTAAGTCAATACAATCATATTTATATTTGCATTTACAGAAGTGTCATATACTTAAAAATAAATCAAAGGTATAAATGATATTAAATATTCTTTTTCTCTCATTGCTGTGCAATTGGAACTTACTCAAAAGTGAACATTGCAGTGGGTTTCCAGAGGCTGCAAACCACACAGGGATTGTCCATCTTTCTCCTGAGGAGCAGCTGATAGACTTGAACCACCACTAGACTTTGGGTTGATAGCACAACTCCTTACCAAAATCCCTTATTAAATGTTAAAGGACTAAAATATAGAATTTAATAGTTTGACCTATCAAAGATAAGTGAAAATAATATTTTCTTTGTTTAAAGGCTTAATTAAAGTTATAGATTGGATATTTAATAGATCTTATATAAAACATAGTGAATGATAGCACAAGAGGCTGCAGTGTGTTATGTTCCACTGCAGTAAATTTTTTGCTTGAATTTATATTTTATATTGTAACATATTAGTAATACATTTGAATAAATATTTTCTAAACGTTGCTTGTTGTTCTCTATAATCAATAATTTAAGTTTTTAAGTCTCTTGCAGTATTATATGATTGGAGAATAAATAGACATACGTGAAACATTTTTGTCATAACTATATTTTTATTTTTATTATATAGGCATATTGAAGGTATAAAAGATTTTAGCACCTGTAATGTGGATGAATTTAAGGTTTTGACTTCACAATCTGAACTTGAATGTCTTCTGAACCAACCTTTTGATAAGCCAGATGCCAGATCAACTACTCAGATCGGTATATGTGGCAATGGGATATTAGAACATCGTGAACAATGTGATTGTGGCACCACACAGGTTAGTAGATTTATTTCCAGAAAAAAAGTTAATGTCTTGAATGTATTTTCAACAGGTGGAAAAGAAGAAAAGAGCTTGCTTCTATTTTTTTAATGGAATGTTCAGAGAGCTGTAATGGAAACATAAAAAGGGATGAACTTGGTCTACATTTTTCTTTTTCTTTTTTAGATTTTAATGAATGTTTATAAAGAACTTGGGTTTCCATTCATTTATTGTTGTACATTTTCTTGAAAAAGTGCAAATAACTCCATGGGGATATTGAAATCTTATATTCTTACAATTTGGCTACTTTAGATATGTGGAGTCAGATGTTCTTTAGATAATGTTTCGTTTTAGATAATGCCTTCTTAAATTCTATAGTGTGTGGTTTGGCTCCACTTGTGATAATTAATGACCACAGAAAGTATTTGACAAATTTAATAAATCTACTCTTAACAATGATCTAGATGATTTTGTTATTGTTAGGTGCCATCGAGTTGAGTATAACTCAGCAACCCTATGAACAAAAGATGTGAATCCTGTTCTATCCTGTGCCATCCTCACATTTCCTGACATGCAAGAGCCTATTGCGGCAGTCACTGAATCAATCCACCTTGTGGAAGGTCTTTCTCTCCTTCATTGACCCTCCACTCTTCCTAGCATCATGTCCTTTCTAAAGCAATATCCCCTCCTAGCAATATGCCTAAAGTATGTGAGGCAAACCTTATCCTTCCCAAGAGAAATACAGCTGCATCCTCTCCAAGACATATTTGTTCTTTTGGCTGTCCAGTGCTCTTCTCCAATACCACAGCTCAAAGGCATCAATTATTCTGTTATCCTTATTCACTGTTTAGCTCTCAGATGCACAAACAAGTGATCAGAAGGAATATGGTCTAAATCAGACATATCCGTCCTCAAACTAACATGATTGCTCCTCAGAATTTGGTGAGGTCCGTAACTGCAGATTTTCTCAGTGCATGCATCTCCTTATTTCCTGACTGCTGGTGCTAAGGGTGTTAATTGTGGATCTAAGCAAGAGGAATTGTAGATAATTTTATTTTCTTCTCATCCTTCATGATGTTGCCTATTAGTCCATTGGTAAGAATCTTTACTTTCTTGACATTGAAACACAATCTATACTGAAGGCTGCATTACCTTATCTTTTACAAGCAATGTGCCATCTGCATAACTCAGGTAATTGTTGAGTCTCCCTCCAATCCTGATGCCTTATTCCTCTTCATAGAGTCCTGCTTTTCAATTACTTTGCTCAGCATACACGCTAAATAGGTATGGAGAGAATACAACCCTTATGTACTCCCTTCTAAATTTTAAACCATGCCGTGTTCTCATGGTCTATTCATACAATGGCTTCCTGGTCCAGCTATAGGTTTCAATGAGCACAACTAAGTGCTCTGGGATTCCCATTCTTCTCAATGTCAGGCACAACTTGTTATGATCCACCCAGTCAAATGCCTTTGTATAGTAAAAAAGCACAAATAGACATTCTTTTGGTATTCTGTCAATCAGGATCCATCTGACATCAGCAATGATGTCTCTGATGCCACAGGCTCTTGAACTTCTGGAAGTTCTCTATGTACTGTTGTTCTAGGTGTTTTTGAAAGATCTTCAGCAGTATTTTGCTTGCGTGTGATGTTAATGATGTTGTTCAGTAATTTCCACATTATCTTGGATCACTTTTTTTGGGAATGGGAACAAATTTGGACCTCTTCTAATCCATTGGCTATACAGCTGTCCTCCAAAGAAATCAAAAGATGTGGTGCATTGAGGAGATCTGCAGTTTGGGATATGTTGTTATTGTTAAGTGTTGTCCATTCATTGTGTTGATAATCTTCTCTGGCCTGTCCAAGGAAATCTTCACTGACAGTGAGATGCTTTCCCACATCAAATCCTTCACTTCCTGTGGCTCCATGGCACTGCCACTGCTGTCACCACCCCCCTCCTGCATTGGGGCCTGTGGCTCCTGTCATGTGCAATCGTCAGCCATGCAGGGGCTCCATCATACCATCTGTGGGGCCCAGAATTCACCATCTGGTTCAGGCCAGGGGACTCATGGATCCCGGCCATGGAAGCTCCATAGGATCAGGGCAGTGTGGGCTCAGCAGTAGGCAGTGGGAGGAAGTGGGACTCACTCACGTTCCTTCAAGAATCCCCATCATCTTGATGTTGAGATTCAGTTCACACTGATGACCAGCAGCCACCTGCAAGGCTGTTTGGGTATATATAAGCCATGTGGCTTTGCTGAGCCTCCTGCTCCTCATATCGTGTCTCTTGCTGCCACCATCTTGGTTCTGGGAACTTATTTTGGAAAAAGTTTATTCTGTGGTGGTGTGGAAGCTCCATGGTACCAGCTCTGGGGCCTGGTGCCCGTTGTCCATCCCAGATGAGAGGATCCCTGGGGTCTGGCCACAGAGGCCCCATGGAGCTTTGGTGGAGATGTGGGCTTGACAGTGGGGGGGCTGGGTGCCCTGGGTCTCACTTATTCTTTTTTGGGATTCTTTGATATCTTGATGTTGAGACTTGATCTATATTGAAGACCAGTAATCAACTGTTTAATTGTTCAATTATCGATAAACTAAGAACCGTAGAGGACCATTGTGGCTCATTTCTACGCAGCTTGCTGCTCCTGCATCTCCTTACATTGTTTCCTCTGCCACTGCCATCTTTATTTCCTTATGTTCTGCTTTTTAAGGAAGACTTGGTTTTTTCCCCCCACAATATTTGAAGTTGCTTGCTGCTTCCTTATCAATATGTGAAGTTTTTCTTGATATGTGTTATGCCGTTTCTATTATGTCTGCATAGGTTATTGGCAGTTCTTTATCTTTATGATGATATTGATTAGTTGCAAACTTAAAGAATTTTCTTTATGGCAGCGTGCAACTTGCTGTATCAGGAGTCCTTTCTCATCCTGTGCTGTGGGAAAACTTGCCTTTCCTAGAGTTCTTCAACTTCTCTCTGAACTGCAGTGTATAACTGTGGGGATCTTACCAGAGTGCTGCCTACCTCTTCTTGAGACTATCTTGTTCTTCCTGGTATTGGTGCACAGCAGGGCTAGAAACCACCTTAGCCCGATTGCTGCACTTTCTCTATCTTTCTGGATAGAGCGGTAGGGGAACGGGACGAGCCAGGTATCTTACAGGTAGAATGAGTTCCAAAAATGCTGCCTAGCCTCTTGCTTAGGGGGGAAATACCCAGGGATGTTGAGCAATGTAGCTCCCACATCTCAGTTGGTGCTCTTGGTGAATCCTCACACTGTTCTCTTCTGTGTCTATTCAGAACAGAGTCACTCCTACCTGAGAAGATGAAGATTCAGGGAGGTGGTCAGGACTCAACTATGCTGTTCTCATATTTTAGCTGGTGCTAATGGCTGACCCTTATTTTAAGTTTTACACCTAGTTCTCTGATCCAAATTTAAAAAAAAAAAATTATTCTGATTTATTTACAAAGTTTGAATATATTGATTTTCGCAAAAGATCTTTCCCATATACACACCACAACTCACACATCAAATTGTGCAACCATATGGTTAACACTCTACCCAGCCATTCTCACCCCTTTATTCCACCCTCCTACCTCTGCTTTGGATCCTCATACTCATTACACAGCAATGGTTTTATACAGTATTTGTCTTCGTGAGATTGAGGTAGTTCACTCAGCATAATGCTCTCCAGTCACTCCCAAGTTAGGTGGCAATTTACAAAATCACTGCTCCTGCGTGCTGTGTAATATTCCATTGCATGAGTGTACTTTACCATCGCGATAGGTTTTTTTAATTTCCTGGCTGCTGGTGCCAAGAGTGTTGACTGTGGAGCCGAGCAAACTGAAGCTGTGAACAATCTCAATCTCTTCGCCATCCATCC
>NW_006400029.1:1186833-1191575 GCF_000299155.1 Elephantulus edwardii | reverse complement strand
ATAGGGTCGCTATGAGTCGCAGGCGACTCGACGGCACATGACAACCACAACAACAACACTTTAAATTAATTTCTTTTTTATTGTGTGATCAATGGATCCTAATTCATTATTTTGCGTATCAATTTAAGTCTTGTTGAAAATCCATTCAATATAGGTGTATGGGTTTACATGTGTTTTCAAAATTCTATTTCTTTAACCTGTTTGCTTATCACTTTACCAGTACCATGATGTTTTGATTATAATAGGTTATGTTTGATTCTATTAGGTGGCATTAAGTTCGCTCTGATTGAAGGTGGCCCATGCACAACCGAACAAAACTTCCTAGTCCTGTGTCATCCTCATAATCATCGCTATATTAGAACCCATTGTGGTAGCTACTGTGTCAATCCATTTCATTGAAGGTCTTCCTCCTTTTTCTTCATGATCTTCTACTTTATCAAGCATAATGTCCTTTACCAGGCACTATTCTTTCTTGTTATCATGTCCAAAGAATGTGAGATGAAGTTTTGCCATTTTCTATTCTAAAGATAACTATACGTGCACTCCTTTTAAGAGGAAGCATTGGTGTCTTAATGGTAAGGAATTGTACTGCCAATCCAAAGTTGCATGATTCTTATCCAGAAGCTGCTCTTCAGGAGAAAGATGGGAAATCTGCTATGTGATTTAATGCATCTGAAAACTCACTGAAGAGTTAGCTATGGGTTAGTTTGCCCTCAATAGTACACAAGAACAAAAACGACAACTCCTTTTAAGACATATTTGCTTGTTCTGGAAATCTATACTATATTTAAGATTATTTGCAAGTATCTTAGTTAAAATCAATTTTCCTCTGGTCTATCTTATTAATTTCTCAGCTCTCCAATATATATGTGACAATTAAAAATGAGGCTTGAGTCAGGCCCAGCTTTGTCTTCAACGTGATGTCCTTGCCATTTATAACCTTAAAAGAGGTAATTGAGGCAAATTTGCCTAAAACAATAAGTCATTTAATTACTTGACTGCTGTGGTATAGGGTGTAATGTATTAGTTTGCTAGCCAAAATATTGGTAGATGGAATCCACAAACTGATTCAAAGGGAGAAAGATGGACAGTATTTTGTAAATATCTACAGCCTTGAAAATCCTATATGAGTCTAAACCAACTAAACCTGTGAGTGGCTTCTATGTATGTTGATTGTAAAATGCAAATTTTAATTCAAGTAAAATGAAAAATTTAGACTGCAATCTTATCTCTATTTATAATATGGTTGCTTGGGATAGTTGTGAGGATTTAAATTTTATTTTTATGTTGAGGTGTCATTCATGTTGACTGTGGTTTTTTATATTTTTTTAAGTCCTTCATGTTTTCTTCACTTTCAGCAAGTAAGGCTCATCTAGGTGTTGTAGGCTGTTGATGACATGCTATTCTTCATATGGTCACATTATTTTCTCAGCATACAGATTGAATGAGTATGTTTAAACTATACAGCCCTGCTATACAATTACTCGATTGTATTATTATATGAATGGTTGTGGCAAATTGATTAATCTTACTACAATGTATCAGCACTCTCCTCATTTCTATTCTGGATCTTTCAATTATGTTCTTCCAGTTTCTCTGCCTATTCGTACACTCTCACCTTTCTTTATTGGCAAATGCTGCCTTTTTGATCTCCCATATATTGTTCTAAGGGTCATGTGCCTCATGAAATTAATATATTTTATAGGTAATCTATTATTACTTCAATCAGATGTTGATTTCTGTAAATCCCATGTAAAGAAGGAAATTAATGAAACTAAGAAAATCTTCATACTTTCTAAAGAAGTCTTATGTTGCAGTTTTGGTTTGATGACATATAATGATATATTATTAGATAATAATGATAATAATTTGTTTACAGGCTTGCACACATAAAAAATGTTGTGAGTCTAGAAGCTGCACGTTGAAAAAAAAAGCGTTATGTGGTTCTGGACCATGTTGTACACAGAATTGCCAGGTAAGAGGTAACTGGTATTTTCTAATATCTCAAAATGAAATTTCACTAAATATTTGCTTTTAAGGAGATGGAAATATGTCTACAGTATTATATATTTGCTTTGGTATCCACAAAATATGCCTTGGAAAACCTAGTCCTTTTATTGTGATCTCTGGTGGTGGAGGTGCTGGTGTTTGCTGTCAAGCTGGAACTAACCCATAGCTGAGCTTTCAGCAGATTTTCATAGGTAGTAATCCACGCAGGAAGAGATTGCCCATCTTTCTCCCACTCTAGTGGTGTAGTACATAGTAAAGTGCACTCCTAATCTAAAGGTCAAACATCTCTGGCAGTTTGAATCCATCAGCCACTCAACAGGAGATATATAGGTTGTCTCATTCTGTTGTAAGTTACTGTCTCAGAAACCTGATGGAAGGTTGCTGTAAGTTGGAATTGACTCCATGGCAGTGGTGAGTAAGTAGTATTTGGGAATGCCATCCCCTGTGGGAATTTATTTTCCTTGTTTCATTAATGAGGTCTTGTCAGTGTGATTTAAGCCAATCACTTTTGAGAAATAGGAGCAATGAAACACAAATGGAAAAAGACTGATGCCATGTGAAGGTGACTAGGCTACCCAAGCCAAGAAATGGAAATAGATAAAAAAGTCTTATAAGAGAAGATACAGTTTTTACCTAGAGCCAGTGATTCTAAGAGTTCTGGTGGCTCAATTTTTTGAAGAGCTCTGGTGGTCCAGTGCTTCCGAGAGCTCTGATGGCTTAGTTGTAAGGAATTTGGCTGGCAACCCAAAGACAAGCCATTTGAACCCATCATTTGCTCCAAAGGAGAAAGATGAGCAATTTCATCCAATGTTGTTTACAGCCTCTGAAAACCCTTTGGAGGGTCATCTATGTGTTAGTTCTGACTCCATAGTACAAAACAACAAAGCCTCATGAAAGATGATAAATGAGTTAGAATTACCCATTTATAATTCCCGGAGAAGAGTGTTGAATATACCATGGACTGCTAGGAGAACAAACAGGTTTTTCCTGGAGAAGGTGAAGCCAGAATGCTCCTTGGAGTCAAGGATTCTGAAGCTTCATCTGACATACTTTGGGCATGTTGCAAAGAGGGACTGGTCCTTGGAGAGGGACATCATGTTTGGCAGAGTAGAGGGGCGGCACAGGAGAGGAAGACCTTCGATGGGATGGATCAGTTCTTTGACTGGAGTGGTGGGAATGAGTGCATTTGAGATGGCTAGGTTGGCACAGGGTAGAACAGCGTTTAGGGCTCTTGTACATAGAGTGGCTATGAGTCGCAAGCGACTCAATGGCACATAACAACAACAACAACAACAACAACAACAACAACAACAACAACAACTGTTCTAGTGACACTATGAAATTAAGCACCAATGTATTATTATTAAGAATATCATCAAGAAGAATGCAAAATATCATTACAAATGCAGAAGAGGAAGAAAAGAGCAAGATGGATGTCAGATGAGATTCTGAATATTGTATCAGAGCACCAAGAAGCAAAAGCTAAAGGAAGAAATCAAAGAAATTAAAGAATTGAACAGAAAATTTCAAAGGGCAGCTCGGGATGATCAAGCAAGGTATTATAATGAACTGTGTAAAGAGCTGGAGTCAGAAAATCAAAAGGGCTGAACTCGCTCAGCATTTTTTAAGCTGAAGTGATTGAAAAACAAATTCAAGCCACAAATGGCAATACTTAACGATGCTTTGGGCAGAATATTAAATTATCTAAGAAGCATCAAAAGAAGATGGAAGTTAATGTACCAGAATATACAGATTATACAGTCACTGTACTAGAAAGAATTGGCTGACATGGAAGAATTTCATGAAACAATATATGAGCAAGAACCTGTGGTGATGGAGGAAGTTCAAGCTGTTCTGAATGATGTGACATAAAATAAGGCTCCAAGAGTTGACAGCATATCAATTGACATATTTCAGCAAACAGATGCTGCCCTGGATGTGCTCCCCAAGTTTTTCCATGAAATCTGGAGGACAGACACCTGGACAATTGACAGGAAGACATCGATATTTATTCCCATTTCAAAGAAGGGTGACCTGACAAAGTATGGAAATTATTGAACAATATCATTAATATCACATGCAAGCAAGATTCTGCTGAAAATTATCCAAAAACTACCGGAGCAACACGTCAGCAGAAAACGTCCAGGTGTGCAGGGTGGGTTTAGAAGAGGTCATGGTACTAGGGATATTATAGCTAATGTTAGATGGATTTTGGCAGAAAGCAGAGAGTACTAGAGGAATGTCTATCTGTGTTTCATTGACTATGCCAAGATTTTTACTATGTGGATCACAACAAACTGTGGCTGACTCTGAGATGAGTGGGAATCCTAGAACATTTGATTGTGCTTATGTGAAACCTATACTTGAACCAAGAGGCAGTCCTCAGAACAGAGCAAGGAGACACTGCATCATTCAAAATTGGAAAGGATTTCCACCAGGAATGTACTCTGCTTCTGTATTTTTTCAGTCTTTATGCAGAACAGATCATCCGGGACACTGGGTTGTATGAGGGAGGAGGAATGTGACATCAGGATTGGAGGAAGAGTCATCAACAACCTGCTTTATGCAGATGACACAACCATGCTTGCTGAAACTGAGGAGGTTCTGAAGCACTTGCTGCAGAAGGTCAAGGACTGCAGCCTTCAATATGGATTGAAGCTAAACATCAAGAAAACAAAGATTATCATCACTGGACCAATTGGCAACATCATTATGAATGGTAGAGACCAAGA
>NW_006400029.1:1185206-1186313 GCF_000299155.1 Elephantulus edwardii | reverse complement strand
TCCTTGAAGGAAAGGATTCTGAACCTCCCTCTGACACACTTTGGGCATGTTGCAAGGAGGCACCAGCCCTTGGATAGGGACATCATGTTTGGGACGATGAAGAGATAGCACAAGAGACGAAGGCCCTCAATGAGATGCATAGCGTCAGTGATTGGGGTAATGGGAATAGGTGTGTTGGAGACAGTGAGGTTGGCACAGATAGAGCAGGGTTTAGGGCTCTTGTACATAGGTTCACTATGAGTCGCAAGCAATTTGAGGGCATATAACAACAACATCAACAACATTATATATAACTATATATGTGTGTGTGTGTGTGTGTGTAAAATTACATATATGTATGATAGCTATAAAATAAGTTGTTGTTTGGTGCTGATGAGCCAAGTATGACTGATAGCAACCCTATGAACTAAAGATAGGATTTCTGTCTTCTGTGCTATCCTCACAATCTTTTATAAACTTGAGCTAATTGCTACAGACATTTTGCCAATCCACTTGAAAGAGATAAAATAAATAACAACATTCAAATCACTCACCCAATACAACATATTGACAGATATTGTACCTCTGACAGCAAACTATAGAAATAATCAGGCATACAAACACCATGATGCAGGACCAGGTCCTCGGTGGCTACTCAGGCCTCCAATGGAGGTCTGGCAACTGGCATGCATTAGGATGGGTCTCTGGCTTCTAGCCTCATGGATCTTCCTCCAGCTGAAGCCCTGGCGGCTGACCCATGTTGGGACGGTACCTTATGGGTAATTGTAATACTAGAAGCTATGCAATAGGTGTTTTAAATGCCAGCAGTGTCACCTATGGAGGTTAGACTTCAGACAAGCTCCTAGATCAAGACAGATTAGGAAGCGGGATTGGCTATCCATTTCTGAAATAATAGGCTTTTGAAAATCCTATTAATAATCTATTGTCTAGTAGATGAACTAGGCTGGGGGCTGATTGTGGAACAGACCACCAATTACTCATATGCAAATTCAAGCTGAAGCTGAGGAAACTTAAACCAAATCCACAGAAGCCAAAATATGACTTTGATTTCATCCCACCTGAATTTCAGAATCATCTCAGGAACAGGTTTGAGGCCTTGAACACTAA
>NW_006400029.1:1175491-1183551 GCF_000299155.1 Elephantulus edwardii | reverse complement strand
AAACAAACAGATTCATCTTGGAGAGGATTAAACCAAGCTACTCCTTGGAGGCAAGGATTCTGGGGCTTCATCTGACATACTTTGGACATGTTGCCAGGAAGGACGGGTCCTTGGAGAGGGACATCATGCTTGGGAGGGTGGAGGGACGGCGCAGGAGTTGGAAGACCCTCTATGAGATGGATTGATTCAGTGACTGGGGTAATCGGGATGAGTGTGTCAGAGGCAGTGTGGTTGGCACAGGATGGAGCAGGGTTTAGGGTTGTTGTGCATAGGGTCGCTATGAGTCGCAAACGACTGGATGGCACATAACAACAACAACAACAACAATAGATGAACATGGATAGATAAGTATTAGAAGTTAGAGTTCAAATAGGAATCATTCAAAGACAAAGGAGAATCTTCAGGGAATGACCATTAATAATTGGAAAAGGAATAATATAGGAAAATGGAAAGGTGTAAAAAATCAAGAGTGCATAAAGATTGATATTCAATGCATTAGTAAAATGTGATAGTTTTTGCCACTATGAATCTGACAATTATACAAACTACTTTGCTGGAAATGGAAAAATTGAGTAAGAATGATATTGCAAGATACCTCTGTAAGGTATATCCTGAAGTACAATGCTCTATGTGATAGCATAGTATCCGACTGTATAAGGAAGTCCTGCTAATTCAGCTGTTATTCAAATATATACACAAAGAGTTAAAGTGAAAGATAAGGAAACTGAGGGATTGTAACAGCTTTTACAACCCAAACTTGACAAAACATGCAATCAAGATATGCATTAATAATAGTTGGAATGCAAAAAGTTGGATACAAAGAAAAAAGAATTGTTGCTCTTTTTATGTGCCATCAAGTCAACTACCAAGTCTGTGATGTCTGACTACCATTTATTCTATGAGTGAAGAAGGGAATGGTAGTCAGAAAATACAGAGTAAGTGACATAAATGAGGCTGAAGACTGAATGATTGAATATTGTATTTACAATGGTCTATTCATCGCAAATGCCTTTTTTAAGAAACAAAATAGATTTTATATATAATACATGGATACATTATACATGGATCTCACCAGGTGGACTGTACAGCTATCAGATGGACTACATCTCTGGAGAGAGTATTCAAGAAACTTCATTTCAGCTGTCAGAACCAGATCATGTCCTGATTATAGAGCACACAATCTATTACTCAAGTGCAGGTTCAAATTAAGGCTGAAGCAAATGAGAACAAGTCCATAAACGCCAAATTAAGACCCTGAGTCAATCCCATCTGAATTTATAAATCATCTCAAGACTAGCTTTGAGGCATTGAACACCAGTGATCAAAGATCAGATGAGATATGACATTAAAAATATCATCCAAGACTGGGGAAAAAAACATTTGAAGAGGATGTGGCGAGAAAGGAACTCTTTTACATTGTTGGTGGAATTGTAAAATTGTGCAACCATTCTGGAAGGCAGTCTTGTGCTTCTTCAAAATGTGAACATAGAAATTCCAGCTATTCCACTATTTGGAATATACCCTGAGAATATGAGAACTGAGGCACAAATGGATATTTGTACACCAAAGTTCATAGTAACATTATTCAGCATCACAAGAACATGGAAACAGTCCAGATGTCCAACCACAAACGAATGGATTGAGAAATTATGGTACATTCACACAATGGAATACTATACAGCATGCAGAAGCAATAACTTGTAAATTATTACCCAACTTGGGGGTGACTGAAGAGCATTTTACTGAGTGAAATAACTCAGTCCCATAAAAATAAATATTGTATAAGACAGTTATTGTAGAATGAGTATAAGGATCCAGGAGTGGTGGGAGAGGCTGGAAGCAGAGGGATGTGGATGTGCAAGGGGAAGGGGGACTAATCATTGGGCTGTACAATTTGATGGGTGAAGCAGTGAGGGAAATTGAAAGAGTTTGTTCAAATTTGTGTTTTAATTTTGTAAATAAACTAGTGGAAAAATAAAAAAGAAAAACATAAAAAATTAACTTTTTGTAGTCACTTGCTATGCATGTGAGAGCTGAACAATAAATAAAGATGGTATAATAAGAATCTATATCTTTGATATGGAGTTGGAGAAGAGTACTGAATATGCTATGGTCTAGTTCAGATCTGTTGCTCTTTAGGTCTCTATGAGTCATATTTGAGTAGACAGCACTTAACAAATACTATTTTCTAAGCAAAACAAAAAGATGCTTAAACTGGTAATTATAGTTATGGTTACGTATTATCAAGCTGGAGCCAACTCATAGCTGCCCTCCAGTAGGAATTCAGAGGCACTAAATAACATAGGAAGAGATCGTCTATCTTTCTCCTGTGGAGCAGCTGGTGAGATGTGAAGCTTTGGGTTGGCAACTGAATTTTTACCACAAATCACAATGAGGTATCATTTTATTTCCACTACAATGACTTTATAAAGTCAAAACAGAATATAGCAAACTAGAGAGAGGATGTGGAGTAACTGAAACTTTTTGTTCATGGCTAATTGGAAGCATGAGTGACATCAGCAATGATATTCCTGTTACCTTGACATCTTCTACACTCAGCTTGAACATCTGTCAATTCTCTGCCGATGTACTATTCAAGCAATTTTTGGATGATCTTCAGCAATATTTTGCTTGCATGTGATATTAACAGTATTGTTTGTTAATTTCCAAGTTCTGTTGGATTACTTTTCTTGAGAATGGGAACAAACACAGATATCTTTCAGTCAATTGATCAGATAGCTTTCTTCCAAATTTCCAGGCACAAACTGGGTTTTTATTTCTTACCATTGGTTATTTTTGGTACAATTTGAACTTTTTTCTTAATTATCATTGGCTTTTGATCATATAGTTGTTCTTGTTTTTAAGTGCCCTCTAGTTGTCTACAACTCATAGTGATCCTATGTACAACAGCTCTGAAGCCTGTCTGTCCTGAGCCAGTCTCACTGACTCTGACACATCTACCCCCATTGCCCTAGTTACCATATCAATCCATCTCATCTGGAGTCTTCCTCTCCTGCACTGTCTCTCCACCCTTCTGAGCATGATGTCCTTCTCCAAGAACTGATCCCTCCTTGGCCATGTGCCCAGTGTATGTGAGATGGCGCTTCAAAATCCTAGCCATCAATGAATAACTTAGTTTCACCCTCTTGAAGACAGACATACTTGCTTTCTTGATGGTCCATGGTATATTCAAGACTCTTCTCCAGCACCACAACTCAAAGGCATCAATTCTTATTCTTAGTCTCATTCTTAGTCATGTCCAGCTCTCTGATGCATTGCAAGAAATATGAAGACCATAGCCTGGATCAGGCATACCTTAGTCTCTAGACTGACAATGTTGCTTCTTAGTACTCTTGAGGGGTCCCTGACAGCAGATTTTCTGTGCAGCCTGTCTTTTGATTTCTTGACTACTGGTGCCAAGAATGTTGATTGTGCACCCAAACAAGCTGTAATTTTTAACAATCTCAATCTCTTCTCCATCTCTCATGGTGTTTCCAGTTGGCACAGTGGTGAGAGTCTTCATCTTCCTGCAGTTGAGCTTCAATCCATAACGAACATATGGTACTTCCTGAAAATTTCAGATTCAGCAAATTCACTGGGGAAGCTAACTCTATGAAGAAGAATGTGACATCAGGATCTGAGTAAGATCCATCAGCAACTTGCATTATGTAGACAACACAACCTTGCTTGCTGAAAATAAGGAAAATTTAAAGCACTTGTTGCAGAAGCTCAAAGATTGCAGCCTTCAATGTGTATTATATCTAAATATCAAGGAAACAAAAATTCTCACCACAGGACCTATAGGCACCATTATTATAGATGGAGAAAAGATTGAACATGTCAACAACTTTATCTATCTTGGATCCATAAGCAACACCCTTGGTGCCAGCAGTCAAGAGATCAGAGACATATTATTTTGGCAAAGGAAGCAGTCAGTAATGCCAAATTATTGAGAAGTAATGATTTCTACATGAAGACTAAGTTACACCTGATTCAAGCCATGGTCTTTTCAGTTGCTTGCTATGCATTTGAAAACTGAACAAGGACTAAGTTTGATTGAAGAATTGATGCCTTTGAGCTGTATTGTTGGAAAAGAGTACTGAATATTGCATGGATTGCCAAAAGAACAAACAGATGTCTTGAAGAAAGTACAGCCAGAGAGCTTCTTGAGGCAAAAATGATGAAGCTTTGTCTTACATACTTTGAACATATTATTAGGAGAGATTGTTACTTGGAGAGGAACATTATGCTTGGAAAGGTTAAAGGTCAGGGAAAGAAGACCCTCAATAAAATGGATTGACACAATGACTGCTATAATGGGCTTGAGTATGTAAAAATGATGAGGATGGCACAGAACAGGACAGGGTTTTAATCAGTTGCTCATAGGTTATTATTAGTTATACTTGACTCAAAGCATCTAACCACAAGCATAACCACCACCACCACCACCATAACAACAACAATGACAATATAACAGCACTTATATTTAGAATAAGGAGATGCATAGGCCCAAAGTAGATTACCAATGAATGCCATAGTCTCTGTTAGGGGCAGGGCAATATTTATGGCAAACCTAAAGCAGTAAAAAAAATGAGTTTCACGATACTTAGGTCAGTAAAGGAGAGAGATCCTCAAAGAGATGAGTTGACATGGTGACAGTAGCAGAGGGTTCAAGTGTCTTGGAGATGGTGAGGATGGTACATGATAGGACAGGTTCAGATCTATTGTTCATAGAGTTGCTATGAGTTGTTCTTGAATCAGCTGCCTCTAACAACAACATGACAAGTTTTTGAGACTAACGATATCATTATATAACTGCCAAATTGAAGTATCTGTGGAAACTGAGGGCCAGACATAAGGATATATATCAACTTTTAAATGAGTATGATGGATCTTATTATGTAGTAATGGAAATATTTTAAACTTAGGTAGTGGTATTGATTTAGTAACTTACTGAAGTACTACTTTAAAATCACTGAAGCATACTCTTAAAATAGGCTAATTTTTACTTTTTCAAATTATTCAACAACAACCAGAGCCAAATAGGGGGAAATAGATGATTTCTACCAACTTTTGCAGTCAGAAATTGATCAAACATGCAAGAAGCATTAATAATAATTGGTGACTGGAATGTAAAAGTTGGGAACCAGGAAGAAGGATAAATAGTTGAAAAATATGGACTTGGTGACAGAAATGAGCCTAGAGAAAGAATGACAGAATTCTGCACAATGACTTATTCATAGAAAATACCTTTTATAAGAAAAATGAATGCAGGCTATACACATGGACTTCACCTGATGGGGTGCATGGGAATCAGATTGATTACATCTGTGGAAGGAATTGTTGAAGAAGTTCAGTATCAGCAGTGAAAACTAGGATAGGTGTTGCTTGTGGAACAGACCATCAATGACTAATATACAAGTTCAAATTAAAGCTAAAGAGGTCAAATCAAATCCACAGGAATAAAATTTTGATCTTCACTCTGTCCCACCTGAATTTAAAAACTAACTCAGGAAGAGGTTGATGAGGTCTTGCACACTAAGGAATGAATGTCAGATGACCTGTGGAAGGATATCAAGAATGTTATCCACGAAGGATGCAAAATGTCATTACAAAGGAGGAGGAAGAAGAAAAACCAAAATGGATGTCAGAAGAGACTCTGAATATTGTACTAGAGTGTTGAGAATCCAAAGCAAAGGGAAGAAATCAAGTAGTTAGGGAGTGGAATAGAAGATTTCAAAGGGAAGCTCAGGGATACAAAACAAAGAATTATAATGAATGTTCAATAAACTGGAGTTAGAACTTGTTCTGCATTTCTTAAGCTGAAGGAACTAAGGAACAAATTCAGGCTTTGAGTTGCAATACTTAAGGATGCTATAGGTAAAATATTGAATGATCCAGGAAGCATTAAAAGAAGATAGAAGGAATATACAGAGTCACTGTACCAAAAAGAGTTGGCTGACACATAAAAATTTCAAGGAGAAACCAATGATCAAGAGGCAATGATGCTTTCTGCGCTACCCACACAAGGGTCCATACAGCATTGTCCTGGTTCCTGTCATAACTTAAAGGGGAAACTTCCACAATGTCCAGAAATATCCTGCAGATGAAGGAAGAGGATGTCCTCAAATTCCTTGCAGCAGGAACACATTTGGGCAGCAACACATTTGGGCAGCAACAACCTTGACTTCCAAATGGAACAGTACAACCACAGAAGGAAAAGTGATGGCATCTACATCATAAGCCTGAAGAGGACCTTGGAAAAGCTTCTCTTGGCTGCTCATGCCATTTTTGCCATTGAAAGTCCAGCTGATGTCAGTGTCATATCCTCCAGAAATACTGGCCAGAGAGCTGTTCTGAAGTTTGTTGTTGCTACTTGGGCCACTGCTATTTCTGGGTGTTTCATTCCTGGAATCTCACTAACTAGATCCAGTCACCCTTCATCTTCTGGTGGTTACTGACCCCAGGGCGTCCACCAGCCTCTGACAGAAGCATCTTAGGTTAACTTGCCCATCATTGCCCTGTGTAACACAGATTCTCCTCTGCAGCGTAGACATTGCTATCCCATGCAACAACAAGGGAGGGAGCTCACGCCATAGGTCTGAATTAATTGGGGGGAGGTGAGTACTGAGACTAGTGTAATGAGTGTAAGGATTATGATTATTATTAAACTCTATGTTATCAAGACCTTTAAAGGCTAGAACTTTGTTCTATGGATTTGATAATGATGACAGTCAAGATGAACTGAGGTGTCCAGTAAAGGTAGCAGAGGTGGTATTAAAATATTTCTTGGCAAAAATAATAATACAGCAAGGAAACCTGGAAGCAACAACCCGAAGAATAGCAGCTGTAGAGATCAGAGCTATGAATTTATAAAGTTAGGTCTTGAGTTATTTACATTGTGGTGCATGCAATAACTTTCTTCTGTTTTTTAAAAAGTCATATACATATATATATTTTTTTGTTAAATATGATGTGGATTTCTATTGCTGTTTTAAATAACCATTGATGCCTGTGTAAAGGAATAAGATAAACTAGAGGCTGCCTAATACATCATAGCCATAGATAAGTTACAAGTAATTTCAATATTAATCCTTAGCCCTAATTTCTCTATCTTATGTCCATATACTTATTTTTTTGTATCTAGTTTTCTGTAAAACATTATCTGCTCCTTTTTACACAGTAAATCTAATTAATTATATTTCTCTTATGTTAACAATGCAACTTATTTTTTTTACTACTGTTAGCCATTTAGAAAAAACAGAAAACTGAAACAAACCATAAAACAAGTATCACTGATGTTTGTTCTTTTATTCTTTTACCTCATAGATAATGCCAGCTGGTGAACTTTGTAGGAAGTCATATGACGATTGTGATTTTCCTGAATTCTGTCCTGGGACAAGTGGTGAATGTATGCCTGACACCTATGCACGGGATGGATCTCCTTGTGCATCAAATGAAGGTTACTGTTTTAAGGGAAAATGCCATTCAGTTGACAGACAATGTAAAAATTTATTTGGAGGAGGTAACGACCATAAATTTCTTCTTAGTTTCTAAATTCTGATTATTAAGAAACTCTATTATTCAAATCTATATGGTAAGAATACAGGGTAATTTTTAACTGAGTGAAATTAGCCTTGTCTTAAAATCTAGTAGTGTTAAAGGAAATCACAACTCTTGATTCTTAAAAACAAAACCAACTGAATTTATTCTAAATTCTTAATTTACTCAGTGGAATTTCAGCTTCTTAGCAAATAATATAGAATTCAGGGTGCAAAAGCTTTGTTTACACTTAAATGATTTAGCAGGGCTTTGGTTAGAGGAAAATACTGCTAATTAACAGATAAGTTTCCATGGAGGATCTGTTCCAAGGGGATTGCTCAGGAGTGAGGGCCTCAAGTCACAAAAGGCCTAGGCCTTCCTCTGCTAAGACTGAGATACCATCTCAGAGAGTAGGACAGGTTCAGTATCCTGGGGAGATTTAGATTCTAGCAAGGAATTAGAGTTTATGCTGAAGTGTGAATTGTTGTTTGTTGTTATGTGCTGTCCAGTCACCTGCG
>NW_006400029.1:1172960-1173506 GCF_000299155.1 Elephantulus edwardii | reverse complement strand
TCACCGAGTCCATGTTTTCCAACTACTGAATCTTCCTCTTTGTTCCAGACTTTTGCATTCCAGTCACCCATTATGAAGTGTGAATAGCCATTTCAAAAACAACCTCATATTGTACATTTACAAGTTTTAAGATCTGAGTTAAACAAAACAGAACAAAACAAAACAAAGATTGAGTCATGATTTTGTATAGGAAGATTGTAAAGATTAACTGTGGACATAGATTTCCATCCCCGGCCCCACCTCAACTATAGAATTTTTAAAATCAGAGATATAAAAGATTTGTTGTGTTGCATGATGAGAAAGTAGAAATATGTCATAATCAGTTAACTAACAAAAAAAGCTTCAAGATTTTCAGTAATAAAATAGGCTTATACTAATTTCCATTGCTGTGATTTTTGATTCACTTTGGCACTATTCAGTTGCTGTAGTTGTTGATAATGATGATGTTATGTGCCGTCAAGTAGTCTGTGACTCATAGCAGGCCCTATATACAATAGCTCTGAATTCTGCTCTATCCTGAGCCAGTCTCACTGTCTCTGACACACC
>NW_006400029.1:1163552-1165293 GCF_000299155.1 Elephantulus edwardii | reverse complement strand
CTAAGGACTGGTCTCTCCTCACAACATGTCCAAAGTATGTTAGATGGAGCCTCAGAATCTTTGCCTCCAAGGAGCCACCTGGTTTAACCCTTTCTAGGACAAATCTGTTTGTTTTCCTAGCAGTCCATGGTATTCTCAATACTCTTCTCCAGCACCACAGCTCAAAGGCATCAGTTATCTTTCTATCCTCCCTGGTCATTGTCCAACTCTCTGATGCATAGCAAGTGATCGCGAAGACCATGGCCTGTATCAGATGCACCTTAGTCTGCAGAGAGACACCATTGCTCTTCAGTACTTTGGAGAGGTCCCTAACAGCAGACTTTCATAAACATATTTAGGGATAATTATTAAGGTTTCCATTTTGTGTCTTTTTAAAAAATATTTTCAATGAATTTGTAATTTTGTAAAGTACAAAATTCCATCATTCCATTTTCAGCTTCATTTCTATCATCAAGCCTATATTTTCTTGTTGTATGAATAGAACAGGGGAACACTAGATGTTTTAAAATTGAGGGAGTGCTGAATCAGGATTATAGTTTCTCTCCATATCTATTCAATTTGCATGTCAAGCAAATTATCCAAGAAGCTGGACTCTATAAAGAGGAAAGTGACATCAGGTTTGGAAGGTGACTCATCAATAACCTGCATTATGCACATGACACAACCTTGCTTGCTGAAATTGAGGAAGACTTGAAGTACTTGTTGCAGAAGATCAAGGAATACAGTCTTCTATATGAATCATATCTAAAGGTCCAGAAAATAAAGATTCTTACCACTGGATCAATATGTAGTGTCATCATGGTTGGAGAGGAGATTGAACCTGTCTACAGCTTCATTTTGCTTGGATCAACAATTAACACTCTTGGTACCAGCACTCAGGAAATAAGGAGACGCATTTCACTGGGAAAATCTGTAGTTAGGGACCTCTTCAAATTATTGAGGTGTATTGATGTCAGTTTGAGGACTAAAGTGTGTCTGATTCAGACTATTCAGTCTTTGCAATCGCTTGTTATACATGAGAGCTGGACAATGAATAAGAATAACAGAAAAAGAATTGAGGCCTTTGAGCTGAGGTGTTAGACACAAGCACTGAACATCCTGTGAATGGCCAAGAAAACAAACATCTATCTCTTGGAGAGGGTGAGCCTGAGTGCCCTCTGGAGGCAAGAATTATGAGGCTTCACTTCCCATACTTGAGGCGTATTGCTAGGAGGTGCTATTCCTTGGAAAAGGACATGATGCTGGGAAGGGTTGGGGATCAGCAAGTAAGAGCAAGATTGGCACAGTGACGGCTGCAATGGGTTCTTCTGTGTTAGGAAGTGTGAGGATGGTGCAGGAAAGAACAGGGTTCAGATCTTTTGTTAATGGGGCCACTGACGGCACCTAACAACAACAGCAACCACAGTCCTTCTTCACTGTTTCCCACTTTTGCATTCCAGTCACCAATTATCATTGACATTCATTGATTTCATGTTCAGTCAATTTCAAACTGCAAGATTTGGTAAAAATTTTCAATTTCTTCCTCTTTGGCTCCAGATATGAGTGCATAGGAATCAGATCGATTACATCTGTGGAAAGAAGCGCTGGAGAAGCTCAATATCAGCTGTGAAAACTAGGCCAGGAGCTGACTGTGGAACAGACCACCAGCTACTCATATGCAAATTCAAGCTGAAGCTGAGGAAAATTAAACCAAATCCAAGGCAACCAAAATATGACTTTGAGTCTATCCCACCTGAATTTC
>NW_006400029.1:1144235-1161751 GCF_000299155.1 Elephantulus edwardii | reverse complement strand
GGAGGGACAGAGCAGGAGAGGAAGGCCCTCTATGAGGGGGATTGATTCAGTGACTGGGATAATTGGGATGGGAGTGTCAGAGACGGTTCGATTGACACAGGACAGAGCAGAGTTTAGGGCTGTTGTACATAGGGTCGCTATGAGTCGCAGGCGACTCGACGGCACATAACAAGAACAACAACAACATGAATGTATATTTGAGAAACAGTCACGTTGATCGATCTTCCTTGTGTATGTATGCATATTATCCTTTCATACATATGTTTCAGGATAGAACTTGAAATGATTTTTTTACTATGACTGCAACGCTGTTCTTTTTTTCTGTTTTTCATTCTCTGCATACTATTAACATATGATTATCTAATTCAGAGCAGCCAAAGCTCATCTCACTAATGCCTAATATGTTGATGTTTATCCATTCCATTTAATTTTTATCAGTTTCCAGTTTTCCAACATTCAAGCTATGTATATTCCATGTTCCAAGTGTTAAACTGTGTGTTATTGTTTTTCCTCATTTCAACTTACTTCCAATCTGGACTCTACCACTACACTACTGTAACTATCCTCATTCCTTTAGTGTTCATAGGGTTTTCAATGTCCTGTTATTTAGGAAGCAGAAAGCCCATTCTGTTTCCTTGTTGTTGTTTTTAGGTGCTGTCAAGTCATAGATGACTCATAGTAACCCTATGAATGAAAGACCTGAACACTTGTATAACTTTCATCCTTTCTCCAGGTTCATAGGTTTTCCAGAGGCAAGCTATTTTGGAAGTGGGTACCACTCCTGCTTACAAGCTTTTTTTAATTGAGAAGCTTCACCAAACACTGTCCACCGTGGTTAACCATTATCACATTTGACATATCAGGGTCACAGTGTTCAGCACCACAGCAAACACAAGTTACTTCTGTACAGAAAATGGACAGACCAGTGCTATACCACTTAGAAGAATGTTTGACCAAAAAGAATTAAAACCAGGTCTGAGGGCCACAGACTAAAATCACCCACTTTGACTTGGTAGCATCACTTTCTGTCCACTAGGACAAGCAAGCTCTCTCTGCTGTTAAGTGCCGTCGAGTCATAGACCCTTGGTACCAACAATCAGGAAATATGGAGGCACATTACACTGTGAAAAATCTGCCATTAGGGACATCTCCAAATTACTGAGGAGTAGTGATGCCAGTTTGAGGACTAGTCTTTCCAATTTCTCTCTTTGTATCTGGGAGCTGGACAATGAATATGGATGACAGAAAAAGAACTGAGGCCTTTGAGCTGTGGTGTTAGACAAGGGCCTGAACATCTTGTGAATGGCCAAGAAAACTCTTAGAGAGAGTGCAGCCTGAGTGCTCTTTGGAGGTAAGAATTGAGGCCTCACTTCACATATATTGAGCATGTTTCTAGGAGGGGCCATTCCTTGGAGAAGGACATGTTACTGTGAAGGGTGAAGGGCCAGTGAAGGAGATAAAGACCCTCAAAGAAGTGGATTGACAGAGTGACTTTTGCAATGGGCTCTTATGTGTCACGAAGTGTGAGAATGGCATAGACCAAAGAAGGTTCAGATATTTTGATCGTGAGTTGTTGTGAGTCATACTTAACTTGATGGAACCTAACAACAACAGCAAGGATAGTATAATGATTTAATATATTAATCACTCTTGTGTTGTTGTTTTAAGTGCCATTGAGTCCCCGGCGACTCATACCACCTTATGAAGGAGAATCCTCAACGCCTGTTATTAATCACTATACTAATAATATAATAATTGCTAGATGAAATGTATCTGAGTACAGTATAATTTAAGTAATCTTATATTAGCATTTACTTATTTTGGTTTTTTTCCCCCCTTTTAAGCTTCTTTAGGTGCTCCTTTTTATTGTTTCGCAGAAATTAATACCAGATTGGATAGATACGGAAACTGTGGTTATTCCATGTGTGACATTCCGTATGTATTTAGAAAACTAATTTTGTTTCAAATGTACATTATTTATTGCTAAGATCCTAGCATATGTTATACACACAGTAAAGTGACATTTTCTATCAGCCTTTCTGTGTTTATGTCACGTGAATAATAAATAACATTTGCTCAGTGCTTCGTGTTGAGATTTCAATAACCATTCATCAAAGCTGAACTCCATTTATTGCTGTGATGAGCTAGAAACTGTGTTAGGCAATTTATATATAATATGCAGAAAACATGTAATAATTTATGCCATTTAACAGATGAAAAAAATTAAAGGTCACAGAGGTAGCTTTCCTGTTTTGCAAAACTTTTAAAAAAAAATAGTGTAGGATAGATCTGTAAAGGAATATAAGGTTGTCATAATGCAAATGCCATTAAATTCTCACTTGTCACATTGCCTAACAAAACAAAACATGTCAAATCTTAAGTCCTATGCACAAAGTTGTCTCTGTTTATGCATGGGATGCTGAATAAAGAATACTGTTAGATCTTGAGCTAAATTTGTAACACTTTCTTTGTCTCAGTTAACTATTCCAGCAATCTATGTATTTCAGTTACTAAATTTGTTTTCTCTGTCTTATGCCTTTAGTAATGTTTTATGTGGAAAATTAGTTTGTTCATGGCCACACAGACGATTAATAAACATTGCAAATTTATCTGTGACTTATACACATTTTCGAGATGCAGTTTGTGTATCTGCACATAATATCCATGAAAGACCTCCTGATGTAAAGAACACTTCGGAAACAACATTCTATACAGCAGAAGACAGAGATGAGACGTTTGTAGAAGATGGCACACCGTGTGGTCCTGACATGGTAATTAGAAACGACAAAAATGCAAATGTTTAAAACTATTTTTATAGTGTTATTTATTTTGACACTATCTCAACTTACGTGTTTTCAAACAACATTGTGAGGGTATTGTTTGTCATGAAGTACACAATTTATTTATTTTTGTTATAATAGAGTTGTGCAACTATTATCAGGTTTAGAACCTTTCTATCACTGCAAGATGCCCCCTTAAAATGTTTTGTTTTCATACAGTCATTATATGCACTATGTTTCACTCTTGTACGTTGTGTCATTGTGTTTTATACAACTTTCATATACATGGTGTTTTACTTAATTGATTACTATTTACCAATGCCTTTTATCACCCATCTCATCAAATTCCCATTACATCTTGCCTCCTTCTTCACCCTTCCACCATCTGTTCACTAATCTCTGCTGCCCTAGTGGTTTTGTTCTTCCTCACCCTGCTCCAACCCTCCTTCTCCCCCTCCCTCCTCTTTTAAATAGTATCCTGTTCTAACTTGCTATTTCTAATAGCCATATTGTCCTCTCATTAGTTCTTCCTTGGTTGATCCTCCCTTCTTCTGATTCTTTAATTTTATTTGTGCATTTCATTACTGCTCTTCCCATCCCCAAACCCCACCACTCCCCCAGTTGTCCTCTTGATACAGTATTTGTCTTTTTGTGACCACATAGGATGATGTCTTCTAACCCCATGATGCATAAAGTATTTTATAGATTCTTCATTGTTCTTGAGTGATGCATAGTACTCCATTGTGTGAATGTACTACCATTTCTCTGTACAATAATTTGTGATGAACATTTGGGCCATTTTCTTTTTCTTGCTGTTGTGACTAATGCTGTGGTTAATATATCAGTTAGTGCCTATCTCTGTTTATGTCTCGACTGCGATTTCTGTAGGGGATATATTTAGTACCTGGGCCATATGGGATTTCTATATTATTCTTTTTGAGGAAATTACAATCTGACTACCATAGTGGTTGTACCATTTTACAATCCATGCATTCTTGCCAACATTTACTGTATATTGCCCTTTAAATTTTGCTATTGCTGCAGTGGAGCTCTGGTGGTTTGTTGTTGTTGTTGATTGCTTTTGAGTTGAGCCTAACTAATAGCAACCTTATGAACAAAAGGCTTGAAGCTACAACTATTGATGTTTATTAAAGTTCATGGAGTTTCCAGAAACATGTTATTTAGTAAGTGGATGTCACTCGTGCTTCCAAACCTGTCATAGTATGTTATTGTTTTTATATGTTATTAACTTGAGATGTACAGCAGGTGTGAATCCTTTCCTGTCCTGAGCCGGTCTTATTAATTCTGACACACTCACCCTTATTGCCCCAGTTACTCTATCAGTCCATCTTATTCTGGGTCTCCCTCTCCTGCACTGTCCATCCACTCTTTTGAGCATGATGTCCTTCTCCAAGAACCGATCTGATGGCTTAGTGATTAGGAATTGCACTGCCAACTCAAAGGTACACAGTTCAAATCTACCAGCTGCTCCAGGGGAGAAAGATGAGCATTCTCCTCCTGTGCAATTTATTGCTTCTGAAAACCTGCCGGAGAGTCAACTATGGGTCAGTTCTAATTCAAAGGTATACATCAACAAGCTGCTGGCATAAGATGATATTTCATTGTTTTGATTAGCATCTTTCTAAATGCTAGTGATTTTGAAAATTTCCTCATGTGTTGGCTAGCCAAGTATCCTCCTTGGTGAAGAGTCTTTTTATATCTTTAGTCCATTTTGTAATTATTATCAGTCTGTTTCTTGTGGAGGCATTGTTATTGTTAGTTGCTTTTAAGTTGAGTGACTCATAGTGACTCTATGAACAACAGATACAAACCCTGTCCTATTCTGCACCTTCCTCACAATCTTTAACACTCTGGAGCCTATTGCTGCAGTCTCTGTGTCAATCCACCTGGATGAATTTCTTCTCTTTCACTGTCCCTCCACCTTTCCAAGCATGATGTCTCTCTCCAAGGAATAGCCTCTTCCAGTAATGCTACCATCTCCTTTTCAGAAATAAGCTGATGATCATAATGAACAGAAGGCACAGGGGTAGAAACAAAATGCTTGCTCCAGAATAAAGGAGGATGCCCAAAATCATCTCTCAGAAGCCTGTTCACAGACCACATTCCCCAAAACAGCTTGCTTATTGTCTTTACTAAACAGGAATTTTCCCCTGGATCAATAGAAATCATTATCCTGAGTAAATGGTTAGACATTTCAGGTGAAGATTAAAGTGGTGAAACCCCAGGGCTTTATCTGTTATTTAAGAGGTTTAAGTAACCTAAAGTAATTTTATTTTTTACGTCCAGTTCAATTTAATCAGTATTGTGCCTCTAGGTAGGATGATACTTTCCTTTAGAATAAGATGTTATGACCATAGAGCATAGGATCACAGAGACAAGAAACCAGAATTTTGTGTGTGGAATACTAGAGGTAACAGTGTTGTTGTTGTTGTTAGGAGTCATCAAGTCAACACAAATCATAGTGACCCTGTAAACAACAGATTTGCACTTTTCCCTCTCCTGTCCCATCTGCATGATCTCTGATATGTTTTAGTCCATTGTTATAGTCATTGTGTCAATCCGTTCTGGTGATACCTTCCTCTCTTTTTCTGATCTTCCACTTTTCCTACCATCATGTCTTTTTTCTCTTGATGACATAGTGAAGGAAAGATGGGAAGTCTCCTCCATGAAAGGTTTCTGAAAACCATCTATCTAGATAGAGGGTCAGCTAGGAGTAGATTCTAACTTAATGGCACATAACAACAACAAAACCAGGAGGGGTACTTTAGGCAGAAGAATTGCCTGCAGGGAAGGCATATCCATATCTAGAGTAAGTGTGTATTCCATTAAGAACGAAATACTACTTTTTCTGTGATCCAGTGTAACCAACTTGCTACCAGGGGTAGATCAATATTGGGCATTTGTGGGTCTCTTGGGTATTTAGCAGTCATTGTAGTTACCAGTCTTGATAAGTGCAAGTCCAGAATGCATAACTTTCATCGCAGTCATGTTGGCCACTGCTTATGAATACAATAGACAGTGATAGGAGTATCAGGGCTAGGGAAGGATAGTAAATTTCCACAAATCGTGTCATCCTATCCTCTGAAGACTGTTCTGTTGAACTGTATTCAGGGAGGTCTCAGAATGAGAACACATTGCTGTTGCTGCCCCCTTTCTCACTAGTAGCTGTGTATTGTGCAGAATCATCTGTAATCCAGATACTATCTATACTAATCTGTAAGCCAGGTTCTCTTCCTCAGTGAACTGATCCCCGCAGGATTTTAGATGGAATTAAATATAATTTTTTGAGGTAACATGAATTATTATATAGCTGATGAGGCACACATGCCCCAAAGGATCTCTGACATTGATGTTGGTGGAATGAGTACCATTTCTTCAGATTAACAGTTGTACAGGCACCCAATAGATGGCTGTTGTTGTTGTTGTTATGTGCTGTTGAGTCACCTGCAATTCATAGTGACCCTATGTACAACAGCTCTGAAGCCTGCCCTGTTCTGAGCCAGTCTCACTGACTCCGACATGCCTACTTCCATGTCCCTATTTACTGTATCAATTCACCTGTTCTGGGTTCTTCCACAATGAAAACAGGATAGAAATATCCCTCAAAAAAAGCCCAAAGGTAGAAAATATAGATGGGCACTGTATGTCCCACTGAACATACAAAAGTCAATTATGTCTGTTCATTCAGGTTAAAAGAACTTGGGATGACTCCCAGTCCTGCGTGATTCAAGAATTTTCCTGTTTCAGATCTCTGACAATTTTTGTTTTTCTGGATGTCCTTGCTATGCCTCTTTGAGATTTTCTACAATTAGAGTGGGTTGTGGATTTGGTCAGTTGGTGTTTTTACATGCAGCCACACATTTAACCATTTTGTCCTAGATTGCTTCTTACCATCTAGTAACAGAAATCTTTTTAGAAAAAGAATTATCTAGAAAATTAATTTGATCAGTCCTTTAGATGATGTTTGTTGTTGTTCTGTACCAGGAAACATTTGAAAAATGTTCTCTCACTTAAAATTATTACATCATAATATCTGAAGATAAAGCCAAGTGTATATCATTAGTTAATTTAAAATTCTGGGATAAGAATTAATTTCAAGAAACTAAATAAGCTGAGGAAAACTTATTTGTACTACTTGCTTTAATGTTCTATGTTTTCTGAGGAAGGGCTTTGCCTTTCTTCATTTATTCACAATTTTGTAACGATGGCTTTTAAGCAATGCTTTCAGTCTGGATTTTCCACTATAAACAACTAGAAAATTGGTCAGAGTATGTCCACCCTACTGTTGTTAGGCAGATTATGACTCATCACAACCTTAGAGAATATGAGACACACATGAATGTGAACGAGAATGCCCATGGCATTCTTGAGGCTAACAGAGGGCACACAATACCTCACCTTCAATCTCACACTTGCCCATTATGCCATCAGGGTAACTTAATCGGAGTCTAGTAAACAAATCTTTTTTAGAATATCGACATCAAGTAGCACAAAACCGTGCTATATGAGAAAAGAAATCAAATGAATAAAGACTTCTCAGGTAAATTCTAAACTAAATTATAGAGCGAAGCAACCAATGTCTGGTGATCTAATTAAAGAAAAGAGAGATTGGCACATATGAAGGTTGAGACACTGAGGAAGTTAAGTGTTTGTTGGAAAGACAATTCTAGAAGAGCACTCTATGCAAAGGATCCGTAGCTCCACATAGAAATTGCCTTGAATCTTTAAGTAAATACTAATGTGCTTTCGTAGAGAGAAAATCTCTAAGAGACATTGCAAGGACATCCAAAAAAACCCCCAAAATTGTCAGAGATCTGGAACACAAACAATTCTTGAATCACACAGGGCTGAGAGTCATCCAAAGTTGTATTAGCCAGAATATGCAGACCTAATTGACTCTTACATGTCCTGTGGGACATGCAGTAGACATATGTCCTGTGGCAAATACATTTTCTACCTCTGGGCTTTTATGGGATATTTCTATCCTGTTTTTATTGCATGCATGCTACCATCTAGAGTTGAATCTTGGCAGAAAGCAGGGAATACCAGAAGAATGTCTATCTGTGCTTCATTGATTATGCAAAGGCTTTTTAAAAAATAATACTTTATTAATTTTAATGAACACTTACAGAGATTTTGGATTTTCTTTCATTCTTGCACTTTTTTCTTTACCCGCCTCCCCCCAGTTTGCTCCTCTTATGCAAAGGCTTTTGACTGTGTGGATCACAACAAGCTATGGCTGACTCTGAGAAGAATGGGAATCCCAGAACATTTGATTGTGCTTATGTGAAATTTATACTTGGACCAAGAGGCAGTCGTCAGAACAGAGCAAGGAGAAAAACTACATGGTTCAAAATCAAGAAGGGGGTCCATCAGGGATGTATTTTGTCTCCATACATTTTCAATCCATATGCAGAACAGATCATCCGAGATGCTGGGCTGTATGAGAAGGAATGTGGCATCAGGATTGGTGGAACAGTCATCAACAACCTGTGTTATTCAGATGACACAACTCTGCTTGCTGAAACTGAAGAGGACCTGAAGCACTTGCTGCAGTAGGTCAAGGACTGCAGCCTTCAATACAGATTAAAGTTCAACATCAGGAAAAGAAAGATTCTCACCACTGGGCCAATTGGCAGCATCAATATGGATGGTGAAGAGGTTGAGATGGTTAACAGTTTTAGTTTACGTGGCTCCACAGTCAACACTCTTGGTGGCAGCAGCCAGGAAATCAAGAGACGAATTGCACTGGGAAAGTCAGCTGTGAGGGACCTCTCAAGAGTACTGAAGAGCAACGATGTCAGGCTGGAGACTAAGGTGCACTTGATCCAGACTATAGTCTTCGCAGTTATGCGCTATGCATTGGAGAGTTGGACAGTGACTAGGGATGACAGAAAGAGAATTGATGCCTTTGAGCTGTGGTGCTGGAGAAAATTGTTGAATATACCATCGACTGCTAGGAGAACAAACAGGTCTGTCCTGGAGAGGGTGTAGCCAGAATGCTCCTTGGAGTCAAGGATAATGAAGCTTCTTCTGACACACTTTGGGCATATTGCAAGGAGGGACTGGTCCTTGGAGAGGGACATCATGTTTGGGAGAGTGGAGGAGCGTCGCAGGAGAGGAAGACCCTTGATGAGATGTATTGATTCTGTGATTGGGGTGGTGGGGATGGGTGTGTCAGAGACAGCGAGGTTGGCACAGGATAGATCGGCATTTAGGGCTCTTGTGCATAGGGTCGCTATGAGTCGCAAGTGACTCAATGGCACATAACAACAACAACCATCTAGCGGAGGCCTGTACAACTGTTAATCTGGAGCAACGGGCCTCATTTCACCAACTTTAGTGTCGGAGATCCTCTGAGGCATGTGTGTCTCATCAGTTATACAAGAACCCACACAACCTTAATTAATGTGAAAAATATGTGGCAGTATGCCTCTGGAAATTAAATGAAAATAATTCTACTCTGTCCTGTAAAACTTGAAGCTCTTTACGTATTTTTTACAAATCAAAGTAATGGCCTAGCATTTCAGCTAAGCCGAAGATCAGTGGTTAAATACTCTAGCTCCTATAAGAGAGAAAGATGAGGACAATCTCCTCTAATGGAAGCCTCAGAAACGTATGAAGGGTTTTAATCCACTCAGTTTCAGTGTAGTGTTGTGTGTGTTTGTGTGTGTATGGCAGTTAACGTTGTATTTCAACTTGACTGCCTATGGCTCTCTGTTCTGGAAGTTGTAAAATGTTCATTCCCTTGATGAGGTTTGATATTGTGCAATCATTTCCTTGATAAAACTCCCTATATGTAACCAGCTGGTAGAGAACGAGTTTCATAAGATGTGAAAAAGATAAAATGAAGCCTGGAGGAACCAGTTAACTCCTCCATCTTTTATTTAGCTCACCAACTCTGGTTCTTTGGATTTGAGCCAGCACCTTGTCTTTCTCATCAGCCTTCTATAGTTACATGCCATAGATCTGGGGTTTTGCAGTGTCTATCTAAATCTCTTCGGTCACTTTCTTTTGCTGTTACATGGCATTTAGTTGCCTGCAATGCATAGAGACCCTATGTGCAGTATCTCTGAAGCCTGCCCTGTCCTGAGCTAGTCTCACTAATTCAGAAACACTAACCCCCATTGTCCCACTAACTGTATCAATCTATCTCATCCCAATTCTTCCTCTTCTGTGCTGTCCATCCACCCTTCTGAGAATGATGTCTTTCTCTAAGGATCAAGCCCTCCTGGCTGCCTGCCCAATGTATGTGAGACGAAGCTTCAAAATCTTAGCCTCCTAGGAGAAACTTGGTTTTACCCTCTCTAATTTCACCCTCTCTAACATAGATTTATTTCCTTGGTGGTTCCTGGTATGTTCAAGACTCTTCTCCAGCACAACTCAAAGGCATCAGTTATTCTTCTTCTGTCATCCTTAGTCATTGTCCAGCTTCCTGATGCCTAGCAAGTCATTGAAAAGACCATGGCATGGATCAGGAGCACCTTAGTCTCTAGACTGACATCACAGCAGATTATCCTGATGCAATTCATCTTTTGCTTTGTGACTGCTGTTACCAAGAGTACTGATTGTGGAGCGAAGCAAGATGTAATTGTTAACAACCTCAGTCCCTTCTTCCCTTCTCCATTTATCATGGTTCTACCAGTTGGCCCAGTGGTGAGAATATTTGTCTTGTTCATGTTGAGCTTTAATCAATATAAAGACTACAGTCCTTGACCTTCTGCAGCAAGTGTTTTAGGTCCTCCTCACTTTCAGCAAGCAAGGTTGTGTCTTCCGCATAATGTAGGTTATTGATGAGTCTTCTGCTAATCCTGATGATATATTCCTCCTCATAAAGCTCTGCTCCCCAAATGGTCTGTTTTACATATAGATTGACACATACCTTTTCTGATTTTGAACCATGCAGTGTTTCTTCACTGTGCTTTAAGGACTGCTTCTTGAGGTTAGCCACAATTTGTCATGATGCACACAGTCAAATACCTTTGCATAGTCATTGAAACACAGATAGGCATTCTTCTGGTACTCTTTGCTTTCTGCCAAGGTCCATCTGACATTGGCAATGTCTCTAGTGCCATGGCCTTTTCTAAATCCAGCTTGTATTTCTGGTAGTTATTTGCCAATGTACTGTTCCAGTCATTTCTGGATAATCTTCAGTAAGATTTTGCTAGTGTGTGATATTAATGATATTGGTCAATAATTTCCACATTATTGGGTCACGTGTTTTTTTTTTTAAATAGGAATAAATATGGATCTCTTCCAGTTATTTGGCCAGGTAGCTGCCCTCCAAATTTCGTGGCACAATCTAATGAGCACATTCAGGGCAGCATCTGTTTGTTGAAATATGTCAATTAGTATTACATCAGTCCCTGGGGCTTTATTTTTTGCCAGATCCTTCAGAGCAGCCTGAATTTCCTCCTGCATCATCATTTCCTCTTGATCATATGTCGTTTCTTGAAATTCTTCTGTATCAGCCAGTTCTTTTTGGTACAATGGCTCTGTATACTCCTTCCATCTTCTTTTGCTTCCTGAATCAATCAATATTCTGCCCATAGCATAGCATCCTTAAGGATTGCAACTCATGGTTAGAATTTGCTCTTTAGTTTCTTCAGCTTAAGAAAACAATAAACATCTTTCTTTTAGCTAAATATTTATTATATTTATTAAATATATTTAATATTATTATCTGTCATTAGGTGCCATAAGTTGTCTATGACTCATGATCTGAATTCTACTCCATCCTCATCATCTCTGGTATGGTCAAGTTTATTGTTAAAGTCACTGTGAGTTAGTCTATCTTGATGAGGGTTTTTTCTGACCCTCTGCCTTTCATAGCATGGCATCTTTTTCCAGGAACCAGTTCCTCATGATTTGTTGTTGTTGTTATGTGCTGTCGAGTCGTTTGTGACTCATAGCGACCCTATGCACAACAGCCCTAAACCCTGCTCTATCATGTGCCAATCACACTGCCTCCGACACACCCATCCCGATTACCCCAGTCACTGAATCAATCCATCTCATAGAGGGTCTTCCCCTCCTGCGCCATCCCTCCACCCTCCCAAGCATGATGTGCCTCTCCAAGGACCTGCCCCTCCTGGCAACATGTCCAAAGTATGTCAGACGAAGCCCCAGAATCCTTGCCTCCAGGGAGTTGCTTGGTTTAATCCTCTCCAGGATGAATCTGTTTGTTTTCTTGGCAGTCCATGGTACATTCAATACTCTTCTCCAGCACCACAGCTCAAAAGCATCCACTCTCCTTCTGTCCTCCATAGTAATTTTCCAACTCTCTGATGCATAACAAGTGATTGCAAAGATCATGGCCTGTATCAGGTGCACCTTAGTCTCCAGAGAGACACCATTGCTCTTGAGCACTTTAGAGAGGTCCCTAACAGCAGACTTTCCCATTGCAACACGCTTTTTGATTTCCTGACTGCTGGTGCCAAGAGTGTTGACTGTGGAACCGAGCAGACTGAAGCTGTGAACAATCTCAATCGCTTCGCCATCCATCCTGACGAATTCAATTTTCAGAGGTCCCTCATGATAGTATGCTTAAAATATAAGAGAAGAAACGTCACCTGTCTCACCTTTTTAGAGTACCTAGGTTGCACTTCCTCGAGAATAGGTTTGTCCTTTTTTCAGCCTTAAGAGATATTTGCATTCTTCCCTAATACCAAAATTCAAAGACATCAAATATTCTATCAATTTTATTCATTGTCCAACTTTCAGATGGAAGCACTTGGATTCCATTATTTGGATTAGGAGTACCTTAGTCTTTAAATGACATTATTACTCTTTAGTGCTTTGGACAGCAGATTTTCCCAATGTGACGTATCTTTTGATTTACTAACTGATATAATAGATATTCTTTATGGATCCAACTAAAAAAATTATTGACAAGTTCAATCTTTGTGAGGATTTTTATTTTCTTGATGTTGAGATGTAATCCATTTTGACAGTCTTTGATCTTCTGCAGCAAATGTTTCAAGTCTTTTTTACTTTCTGCAAGCAAAGTTGTATCATTTGTTTAACACAGGTTGATGACTTTCCCACCAACTCTCATACGGCATTTTTTCTTCATGTATAGTACAAGGTCTCAAATTATTTGCTTAGCATACATCCTGAATAGGTATGAAAAAGGATGCAACCTTGATGAACCTCTCTCCTGATATTAAAACTGAAAGGTTACTGAGTTCTGATTAGACAAGTGCTATTGGTTTCTCATTGAGCCTAGTTAAGTGTTGTGGGATTCCCATTCTTTTCAAGGTTAGCCATTATTTGTTATCATCTACATAGTCAAATGGCTTTGCAGTCTAGAAAACAGAGAATACGATTGTCTATAAGACACAAGAATCCACTGGTGTTCTCTGTTTTCAGCAAAGATTCATGTGACATCAGCCATAATATCCCATCATCTTCTGAATCCAGCTATAATTTCTGGCAGTTCCCTGTTCATTTACTGTTCTAGTAATTTTTGAAAAAATAGTATTCAGCAAGATTTTGTTTACATGTGAAATGAATGGTGTCATGCACTAATATGCATATTCTGTTGAATTATCTTTTTTTTTTAAAGTGGTAACAAATACAGATTTCTTCAAATTAGTTGGCTAGGTCATTGTCTTTCCTATTTCTTGCCATAGACTAGTGGGCACATCCAAGACTTCATCTGTGTATTGAAACATGCTAATTCTGGGAACTTATATTTTGCCAGTGCTTTGAGTTCAGCTTGAACTTTCTTCATTATCATTGGTTCATGATCCTGTGCTACTTCCTAAAATAATTTAGTGTTGACCAATTATTTTTGGCCCAATGACACTTTACATTTCTTCCATCTTTTTTTAATATTTTCTGCGTCATCCAATATTTTTCTGATATAATTTTTGGTATTGCAACTTGAAACTTGAATTTGTTTTTCAGTTCTTAAAGATTGAGAAATGATGAGCATGCATTTTCCTTTTGGGATGCTAACTGCAGATCTTTGCACATTTTGTAAAATACTTTGACTTCTCTTCTTGAGCTTCCCTTTGAAATTTGGTAATTTCTCTTAAGTCAACATTTCTTCCCTTTGTTTTGATCTATGTTCTAGTGCAAGCTTTAGATCCACATGTGTCTTCTGTTTCTCTATTGTCTTTGTAATGACCTTTTGCTTTCTTCATGGATTATAACCTTGCTGCCAGCCCACAACTCATCTAGTCTTTTATCATTAGTGTTCAGTGTATCTATTCTTCAGATGGTTCAGGTGGGATAGATGCAAGGTCATATTTTGGTTCTTGTGAACTTGGTTTAATTTTCTTCACCTTTAATTTGAGAAATTGAGATGGCTTGCTCTACAGTTAGCCTCTGACTTTGGTTTGAATGCTGATATTGAATTTCTTTACTGACTCTGCAGATGTATTCAGTCTAATTCCTGCCTAGTAAATCAGATGTTTAGATGTGTATTCATGATTTATTTTTTATAAAAGATATTTGCAATTCATAGATAATAGATTATACAAGTTTCTATCGTTCAGCCTCCATACTTATTTCTGTCACTGGGTCTGTATTTTCCAATTAAGTGTCCTACTTATTTGTTACCAAATTTTGCATTTCAGTCACCAGTTATTGAAGCATCTTTGTTGCATCTTTGATTCATTTCAGACTATAAAAGTTGATCATTGTTGTTTGGTGCTACTATTGAGTTGTTGCTCTGAACCCTACTCTATCTTGAGCCAAGTTCATTGTCTATGATATATCTAACCCCTTTACTCTAGTCATTTAGCCAATCTATCTCATGTAGAGATACTGATTTCTTAAACTTTTGTTGTAGTGGTTGGTGTGCATATTTGAGTAAGAGTTGTATTAGCATGTCTTCCTTCTGTGTATATGGATAATATATCATCAAACATCTCATCACTCACAACATTGTACTTCAAGATAGATCTTGAAATGTTCTTATTACCAATCAGTGCCACATCATTCTTGTTTGATTTATCATTATGTCATAATAAACCATATGATCGTCTGATTCAAAGTTTTCAAAACAAGTTCTTCTCATTTCACTAATGCCAAGGATGGTGATCTCCAGGTATTCTATTTTAGTTCCACCGTCTCCCTAGACTCATGTTTCATATATCTTTTAAAAAATTTTATATTTTGCTATACTTTAATTATAAAGCAACACTGAATATACCTAGTTGAGTTTTAATGTATCTCTATGAATGGAAGGTTAGGTCCTAGCCTTCTTTTTTTTAAAGTTAATTTTAATGAAAATTTACAGAGACTTTGAATTTGCATTCATTCAATGTTGCATTGTTACCTCCCTGCCCACCCCTCCCTCTTAGCTCGATTTTCTCTTTGAAAAATAAAATAAAAATTCATTGTTATACAATCCCCTTCCCCCAGTCTATTCCACCATACAGCTTTCATTCTGTACTTTTGTCATGACAATAATACCTAATCCCTTTTAAATAGTTCTCTCCTTCATCTGTTTCAATGCAGTATACATTATTTACCCCCTCTTTGCTTAGCTCCCTTCAACCCCATATCAGTCCCACTTTACAACAATGGCATTATGCAGTATTTGTCCTTTTTGTGACTGAGATATTTCACTAAGCATAACGTCCTCAAGGGTCATCTATTTTGTATAATAATTCATGAGTTTCTTGTTTTTAAATGCAGCATAGTTTCCTTTGTGTGAATATACCATAGCTTCTCTATCCATTCCATTGTTGATGGGCACTTGGATTATTTCCAACTCTTTCCTATCATGAACAAATTTGCAATAAACAGTGTGCATATATCTACTTGGGTGACAGTCCTGGTTTCTTTAAGGTATATTCCCAGTAGTAGAATTGCTGGGTCAAATAATATTTCTATTTGCAACTTTTTTTTTCTATTTGCAACTTTTTGAGAGAGCATCACATAGCCTTCCATAGTGGTTTCACCATTATACATTCCCACCAACAATGAAATAAGGTTCCAGTTTCAACACAACCTTGCCACCATTTGTTGTTTGCTGTTCTGTTAGATTTTGCTATTCTTACTGTGGTGAGATGATATCTCATATTTGTTTTGATATGAATCTCTCTTAGATCTAGAGATTTTGAACATTTCTTCCTTTTTTGCCATTTGACTATATTCTTTGGTGAAGTATCTGTTCATATCCTGTGCCCATTTTTTTGCTTACCTTTATTTTATCATGGTGCTGGAGTATTTTATAAATTCTAGATAATTCTTGTCTGTCATGTCCTTACTAAATATTTTTTCCTCAGTCTGTGGTTTCCCTTTTTACCCTCTTAGAGAAGTTTTTGGATATGCATAGGGATTTTATTCTTAGAAGTTCCCATTCACCTATTTTATACTCTCTTGGTTGTAGAATTTTCAGGATGCTTAGAAGACTGTTTACATTGTGGATTAGGACTTCTAGACTTCTTCCAAGCTTTTCTGTAATGAAGTTTATTGTCCTGGTTTCAGTCCTCTGAGATGGTTTTTGTGTGTGGAGTGAGGTGTGGGTCTTGAATTTTCTGCAGATAGTTTTCCAATTTTGCCACCACCATTTGTTAGAAATGCTGTGGTTTCCTTACTTAACTGATTTTATCTCCTTGTCAAAAATCAGTTGACCATGGGTAGATGGGCTGATTTCTGGGTTCTCAATTCTATTCCATTGATCTATGTATCTGTCATTGTACCTGTACCACACTATCTTGACCACCATGGCAGTGTAGTAGAATATGAAATCAGGGAATGAGATGTCTCCTACATCATTTCTCTTTTTAAAGAGTGCTTTTCTTGGGTCCTCTTTTCTTTCCAAATGAAATTGGAGATTGCCTTTTCCATCTCATTGAAGAATAGAATTGGTATTTGTATTGAGATTACATTGAACGTGTAAATTGCCATTGGTAGTATTGCTATTTTCACAAAATTGAGTCTTCCTATACTTGAGCACGTTATATTCGTCCATTTCTCAAGACCTCTTTTTGTTTCTTATAGTAATGCTTTGTAATTTTCTTTTATTGTATCTTTTGTGTTCCTGATTAGATTTATTCCCAAGTATTTAATCATGTGATTAGCTACTGTGAAGGGCATTGTTTTTCTCAGCTCCAGTTCTGTATTGTCTTTATCACTGTAGAGAAATTCAATGGGTTTTGGTATGTTGAACTTGTATCCTACCACTTTGTTGAAGTGGTCAACGATGTCCCATAGTTTTCTTGCTGAGTTTTTAGGGATTTCTAAGTATACTATCATATAATTTATGTATACAGAGATATTTTTACCTCCTCTTTGCCTATTTGGATATTCCTTCTCTCCTTCTCTTGTCTTATTGCTATTGCTAAGACTTCCAATACAATATTGAATAGGAGAGGTGATAGTAAGCATCCTTGCCTAGTTCCTACTCTTAAAGGGAATGTCTTTAATCTCTCTCTGTTGAGAACAATGTTGGTACTTGTGTTTGCATATGTACTTTTTTACTGTGTTGAAGAATTTCACCTCTCAATTCTATTTTGTTGATTGTTTTCATCAGGAAAGGGTGTTGGATGTTGTCAAAGGCCTTTCTGCATCAGTTGATAGGATCGTGTGGTTCTTGTTCTTCACTTTGCTAATGTGATGTATTACATTAGTTGTTTTTCTTATGGTGAACTGTCTTTGCATACCTGTTGTGAATCCCACTTGGTCATGGAATTTTTTTTTTTAAATAACATCCTTGTTCTTTCAAAAGATACTTGACAGCAGATTTGCCCAACT
>NW_006400029.1:1141246-1141760 GCF_000299155.1 Elephantulus edwardii | reverse complement strand
ATCAGGGAGTGAGATACCTCCTACCTTTTTCTATTTTAAAGGAGTGCTTTGATTATTTGGGGCTTCTTTCCATTCCAAATGAATGTGTAGATTGCCTTTTCCATCTCCTTGAAGAATGGGATTGGTATTTGTATTGGGATTGCATTAATTGTGTAAATTGCCTTTGGTAGTATTGCCATTTTCACAATATTGAGTCTTCCTATCCATGAGCTAGAGATATTCTTCCACTTCTCCAGGTCTCTTTTTGTTTCTTGTACTAACGCTTTGTAACTTTCTTTGAATAGAACCTTTGTGCTTCTGGTTAAATTTACTCCCAAGTGTTTAATCTTGTAATTAGCTATTGTGAATGGTATTATTTTTCTTAGCTCCAGCTCTGTATTATGTCACTGTAGAGAAATCCAACTGATTTTTGTATGTTGATCTTGTATCCTGCTATTTTGCTGAATTGGTCCACTGTGTCCTATAAATAAATTGACCTCTGATTACGGCTTTGGCTGTTTCCCCAGAGGTTTTG
>NW_006400029.1:1137837-1140043 GCF_000299155.1 Elephantulus edwardii | reverse complement strand
CTCTTTGTTTCTCCCTGGCAGCTCTCAGAATTCTCTCTTATCTCTGGTTCTGGCAAATATGAGTATAATATGCCTTGCTGTTTTTCTTTTAGTGTCTATTCTGTATGGTGTTTGTTCAGCTTCTTGAATATGTATTCTCTCTTCATTATGCCTGGGACATTTCCTTCTAGTAATTCTTCCACAACTTTTTGGTGCCTTTACTTCCTTCTTTCTATTCTGAGATTCCAATGATACCCATGTTATTTCTCTTGATGGTGTTCCACATTATTCTTAGGTTTTCTTCTTTTTACTTTCTTTTTGATTGTGCTTTTTGCTCTAGCAGATCAATGATGACAATTCTATCTTCTATTTCACTGGTTATGTATCCATCTCAACTCTGATCTTGTGTCCCTCCATCATGTTGACAGCATCTGAAACATTGTACTTCATGTTCTGTATTGTGGGTTTTTTGTTTTTCTAGAGCCTCTAATGCCACATTTGTTTTATATGCATTTTTTTAAGCTCCTCCTAGTTTTTGCTTGCAGTGTCCTGTATTCTTGCAGTTTGTCTTTCACCCATTGAAAATATTCACTCATTGTTCCTTTAAATTCTATATCAGAAAGTTCCGTTAGACTTTCTGACTTCAGGAAATCAATTGATACTGTGTCACCTTTTGTGAGTGACTTCTTACTTTGTGCTTGTGTAAGGTAGCCTATTTCTTATGTGACATTGCTGTGGTAGAGTTTTTTTTATACTTGACATGATGATAGAGTCTTGATATGAAGTCACTGCTCTAATGTTTCTCTCTGAACTTCTGACCCTATTGGGAGATTCATTTCAGGATCTGTGAGAGCAGCTTCTTGTTGCAGCTAAGTCAGATCAAGCGCTTTGGATTATAGGCAAATTGGGTGTGTCAGAGGCAATGTGATTGGCACAGGGTAGAACAGGGTTTAGGGCTATTGTACATAGGGTTGCTATGAGTCAAAAACGACTCAACAGCACATAACAACAACAGTTTACTTGACTGGGAGGTGCAAGTATGGGCAGTATGCACACTGGGAAGACATTGGGGTGGGGTAGGCACTCACAGAGACCTCACTCAGATTCCAGCTGTCCAGGTGGGCTCACCAGGTGTCCACACTCAAATTCCAGCTGTCCAGAAACTCTCCCCAAGCAAAAATCAGGGTCTGACAGGCCTCTGAGTCCAGCAGGGCTTGAGAAAACTTAGTCAAATTCCCACTGTCCTGTTTTCTCCTGGTGAGTGGTTCTCACTGCAGCTTGGCTGGCTGCTCCCACCATGACTCAGCCTCTGGAACCCATGGTTTGCTTCTCCATTGGCTCCCAAACTACTTATTTTAATAATAGCTCTCACTCAAATTCCTACTTTCCTGCTCACTCTCTACACATCACTCTTTTATTTCATATAATTTATATCCCAGTTATTAGTGGAGATTTATCTTTTTTTTAAGTGCCTTCTAATATAAAGGACTTCACTTTTGTTTCTGTAACAATGTTAGTTCATAAATTAATGGCCAATCCTGCTTCTTAGTCTGTCTTATTCTGAAAGCTCTGCTAAAATGTTTTCACTATGGTAACCCTGCTCATATTTGAAATAACAACTTCCATCATCACAGCAAATACGTACTCACATAGTTACATGTCAGTTTAGCATTGTTGATTTTACTCATTTAGAGAATACATAGCCCAAGATAATAGTTTATTTCTCCTTTATTTCAACTAGTCACAGTAATTCTCATAATTACCATTTCTGAATAATATGACATTTGTGGTTTTCTTGATTATTTGCAGTGTATTATCTGTGTGCACAATTTGATTGTTTGACTGACTTTACTTTCACTTTTTCTTTTAGTTTTGTAACAGATTTAATTGTAAAGAAATTCGTTTCTTTCTTAATTATGATCAATGCAGATCCAGTGTACATTGCCACAAGAGAGGAGTAAGTAACTGCTATTTTCCTTTTAAGCAGCATGATCTTAGTAATATTGTTTGATAAAGAAAATTTTAAAACTATCTTAATGATAAACTTTTTTTAAAAAACAATTTGTCTCTTATTGAGTGTCTGTTAGCAATATTTAAGCTCTGGAACATAGTCTATGGAGATTTTCACTGTTAATTCAAGGGTAAATTTTTTTTTACTGAAGATTATCCAAAAACGACTGGAACAGCACATCAACAGAGAACTACCAGAAGTCCAGGCTGGGTTCAG
>NW_006400029.1:1135664-1136727 GCF_000299155.1 Elephantulus edwardii | reverse complement strand
GGCACCCAACAACAACAACAATTCAAAGGTGGTGCCTCTCTAAATGTGTAGACCACCAGTGGCACCTCAGGGGAAAGATAGCCAATCTTTCCCCATGAGATTTATAACCTCCGAAAATGCACAACACCAACAGCTATGAGCCATTTCCTACGTGATAGCAATGAATTGAGTTGTTTTGAGATTTAACAATATTTCTATAGTTTCAATGTCATTTTTAAAGGAAGTCTTAGAAAACTAAAGATAACAAAGTGGTATTATTTAAGATAATTGTGAATGTACCAAATGTTTCATAAATATTTGGATTGATTGGATTGTGTAAAAACCCAAAGAATTTGTAGTGCAAATTAGCCCAAACAATCTTAACTTTACTGAAAGAATTATGGAGCAGGTGAAAAAAGATTAGAGTTATCTTAGAATTTTGCTAGTTAATTTAAAGTCAAAAGACTGTTTTGTGAAGCTAGTAAGTAGATAATATCAGTGATATCTTACTGGTATTGTTTTAGTTGGCTGTGCATGATGCAGAAAGATTTTTAAAAAAAGATTAATTTGGAAGGAAGAACTAGATATATTTTCCAAAGTTAGGGATAACTTAAAGAAAAAATTTGAGAATCTTTATTCCCCCTTCCTATTATAAGATATTGAGTATCTTGAGAAATATTATCTGATCTCTGTAAAACAATCTTTGTTCAAAAACAATTTTTAATTTTCTGAATATTCTAGATTTGCAACAATTTTAACAACTGCCACTGTGAGAAAAACTTTGCTCCTCCAAACTGCACACCAATGCCAGGGGAGTTTGGTAGTATCAATGATGGACATCCAACTAAAAAACGTTAGTATCTTTTAAATTTTATTAATGAAATACAATATGCAAGAGGGTAAATTTAAGACTTCCAGTGAGTGAAAATAAACTGATGTGGGGAAACATGCATTTATTTTCCTTTCTTGATTTAAGAAACATAAGACATGATGCCACTGTTGTAGAATGGGACTGTCCTTGGGGTTGGGGAGAGACTGAGTAAGATGGGTTCAATAATGTATACTGCACTGAAACAGAGGAGGG
>NW_006400029.1:1130454-1132024 GCF_000299155.1 Elephantulus edwardii | reverse complement strand
ACAAAAGGAGAAGGAAAAGACACAAATAATCTGAATAAGAGATGAATCAGGCAATAGCACAACAGAACCAACTAAAATAAAAAAGTTAATTAGAGTATTATAAAAAATATTCTGGACTTCAGTCTTGCTAATAATACCTAATCATATATTCCTTTTATACAGTTCTCTCCCTCGTCTGTTTCAATGTCGTGTGCATTATTATTATTTCCTCTTTTCTTAGTTTCCCCCCATATCTCATATCAGTCCTGTTTTATAACAGTGGCATTATGCTGTATTTGTCATTTTATGACTGAGATATTACTTAATAATTAATTGTCTTTCTCTTGGGTCACAAAGGCTTCAAGGTGATCTTTAGAAATTCCTCAATTTAAAATCACTTGCACTTAATTTTTCAGTGGTGTTTTGAGATATAACAGGGTTGGATGATACTGAGAACCAGGATGTGCTTATTTTTTCTAGAAGGCATGGGGCATATGCAAAATAGCCTGGGCTAAGAGGGAGACTATCTGCCTAATCACATCCCTTCTAGGACCCTGTAACTCAGTAATGAAGTATCTGGACTCTAATTCACCATTAACTTGTATCCTTAGGAAAACTCCATGTAGGGATCAATGTGTGGAAAACGAAGAGTGTGGAGGCACTGAAGCTGCAGTCGTATTTGGCTCAACCATCAGCTTTATTCTTAGGAGCTTCTATTACATGAGGGTGTGTTTGCCATTTTGGATGGTTTTCAGGTAGCAGATTACTGAACAAGTGGTAGGTTAAAGGGCATCCTGAAAGTGAACAAGAGTCAGCAAGTCTTCTCTTGGGAATGGGGATCTCAGGGTGGCTGAGGGCACAAATAGTGTCAATAGGTAGCTCTTCTCTGTAAAATGCAATGAAGGAAGTGTTTAGACTGATTGTGAAATGTACCCATCATCAACTATCTATTTTCCTGGTGTTTGACTCCTTCAAGGTGAAAGATGAGATAAATGACAGGTTGATCTCTTTATTTCAAAGATGCTAGCATTCTACAACTAGGGCACATTCTTCTGTAAGATAGAAAACATGGAATGAGCAGGGTGGCCAGTTTTTCAGCACTAACCAATGATGTAGGGAGCTCTGAATATGTAGGGAGGAACTCTGGTATCATAGTCTCATAGGTCATTGTGCTACTAAGCCAAAGATATTGCCTGATTCTTGGTTCAAATCCCTGAGAATACATGTAGAAATGCTGGAACATGAAGCCAAATATGTTTCTTAGAGAAATAGAAGAGGGGAAAAAATCCTGGTATGAAGATATGAGTGTAAATTATATAGAAGTACAATAAATTCTTGGGGAATTCTCAGCTCAAATTATCAACGTTCAATTCTGAGAAGGACTCATCTCTACACAGTGGCTTTGAAGTTAGAAGAGGTAGAGAAAAGACAACAGACTTCTAAATTTACTGCCAGAATTTTGATTCACAATTTTCTTTTTTTAAAAAAAAATTTATACTTGGTTTACTTACAAATTTTGTATACTTTGTTTTATACATTGAATCTTTCCTCTTTGCTTTACTGACCTCTCCCTCTACCCATCAAATTGTGT
>NW_006400029.1:1128678-1129259 GCF_000299155.1 Elephantulus edwardii | reverse complement strand
GAGTCTCTTGACCCAGCCGTAGGGCCTCAAAGACTCCAGGAGGCACTTTGTTCCGCATATCTTGGGACAGGCTACCTATTTGGATGGTGGGGGCGCTAAATTCCCCAGTTTCCGCTCCTCTTCCTGCCTCCCCTGAACTTTTCTCTCACATGGCATTCAGACTCCCAGCCTTCCTAACATTAGATGGATCTTAGATAAAAGCAAAGAGTACCAGAAGAATGTCTATCTGTGTTTCATTGATTATGCAAAGGCATTTGACTGTGTGGGTCATAACAAACTGTGGCTAACTCTGAGAAGAATGGGAATCCCAGAACACTTGATTGTGCTAATGTGAAACCTATACTTGGACCAGCAGGCAGTTGTCAGAACAGAGCAAGGAAACACTGCATGGTTCAAAATTGGAAAGGGTGTATGCCAGGGCTGTATCCTGTCTCCATACCTTTTCAGACTTTATGCAGAACAGGTTATCTGGGACTCTGAGCTCTATGAGGAGAAATGTGGCATCAGAATTTGAGGAAGACTCATTAGCACTCTGTGTTATGCAGATGACAGACACAACCTTGCTTGCTGAAACTGAGAAC
>NW_006400029.1:1126791-1127838 GCF_000299155.1 Elephantulus edwardii | reverse complement strand
TAGTCCCTCCCATGTTAGGTAGTAATTTACAAAATAATTGCTCCTGTGTGCTGCATAGTATTTCATTTTGTGAATGTACTGTAATTTTTCAATCCATTCCATTGTGTTTGGGCATTTGGTCTGTTTCCATCTTCTTGCTATGGTGAATAATGCTGCTATGACCATTGGTGTACATGTCTCTGTGCCTCAGTTTTCATTAATTCACAATTCCTTGATTGCACAGAAAGGGAGGTCATTTTTATTATCTCAGATGAGCCCCCAAATTGGCGTAGAAAAAACCCCGAAACCAATCACATCTTAAATGAAAAGTATTTATTGGCATCAAAGAATCATTTAATGGGCAATCAGGAGTTTAAATGTAAACATGGAGATTTCAGTAAGAAAGTCTCATGAAGAAGCCTACATAAGGCAAGAAACAAAGCAGTTTCCCACACGCATTGATTGGGTAGTAATTTTAGTTCACAAAGGGGAGAGTTAGGGAAGGAGAGAAAAGCCTCCATTGGATATAAGGCTTAGATTTGCTTACGGAGGAGTGGGGAGCTTCAAAGATTGGCAATCACAGTTACAAGGTATTACAGTATGTACTTTCCAGATCAGGTTTTAAAATGTCCTTGAGTTTGGAGATGGTGTTGCTAAGAATTATTGATAAGATTGATTTTTCCCCCCTTTAGAAATTGCTTCCCTAAGTCTAACCTTCCTTGTTGCCTGGGCAACTTAGCTAACAAATTAATTGATCAGAATTTCTTATGGAGATTTTGTTATTTATATGTTGTGTGCAGTCGAGTCAGAACTGGCTTATTCTCCAGTGGATTTTCAGAAGCAATTAATCATCCACTAGTTGTTATAGGTGCCCTCAAGTTGCATACGACGCATAGTGAACCTATGAATAGCCAACCTGAACTTTGCCCTAGCCTGTGCCATCCTTTCCATCTCTGAAACACTCAAGCCTATTGCTGAAGTCACTGTCAATTTAAGTCATTCCATCTCATTGAGGATCTCCTCTCCTTGGCTAACCCCTCATCCTTCAAAGCATGATATCTGTCTCCA
>NW_006400029.1:1122550-1125651 GCF_000299155.1 Elephantulus edwardii | reverse complement strand
ATCCCTATTCATTGTCCAGCTCTCTAACAATGACTGAGAAGACTGTGGCCTAGATCAGGCACACTTAGTCTTAGGAATGTAGTAGAGGTGTTTCCTAAACTCTCTTTAAGTTAAAGTGTAAACCAGGAGTCTCATTTTGCTTTTTTATCCTATTACTTTTTATTTATAGCAAACATAATGATATTGTATATATGTTATATTAATGGAATGCCACTTTTCTCAAAAGCCATTTAGTAATTTAAGTGAGAGGACTTTGTTAATTTAAACATTATATAAATGGGAATTAATAATTTTAAATTTAAAACAGACTTTTCTCTCTTTCATTTGCAGTTAATCTGTCTACCTTTGTTTCATTTTATAATTGCACGGAGTAGTCCTATTTAAAGGAAAAAGATGAAATAATGAAAATATTAACAGTGTTTTTATTGCCAGGAATATACTTCTAATATTTTCATCAGATAAGATGATGTCACTTTTTAAGTCAATATGTTTTCTTTAGTTGAGCAAATATTTATCACTGCTTTTTGAGTTGTTAATTAAATTATAAGGATCACTAGTGGTATATTCATTTATATGCTGCATTGCTAACATTGAAGTTGCATGTCTCTGGTGGTTTGAAACCACCAGTAGCTCTGTGGGAAAATTATTCGCAATTTCCTCCCTTTAGGATGTCCTCAGAAATGTCAAGAAGGGTGGGTCAGAAGTAGGAACCAACTTGATGGCAGTGAGTTTCTGATTAAATGAGTATATGTCATATATTGAAATGATCATATATGTCCTTGTATTATCTTTGACGATTTTCTAGCACTACATCCACTTCCTAAACAACATGCCTCTGGAAATTCTATGAACTTTGAGAAATGATGATAGGTATAGAAAGGCTTCAGGTCTTTTGTTCATAGGGTCGCTATGAGTCATGCCCAACTCAATAACAATCATCAACAACAACAACAACATCCTCTTACCAAAGACTAAAGTTTTCTAAACCATGTAATAATAACTGTTTCTTGGAAGGGATTTTTACAGAAACCCTACATGTATATCTCCCATTATTGAATGCTCTTAGGAGCAAATAACCTCAATAAAGTCTCTTTCTTGTAAATTGACTCATAGTATATGCCAATACAGAAATATTAGAAATCTTTACCTAATACAGAAAGACAAACTGACCTGTTTAGATTGATTGTTGGAACTAATTCTGAAAATTAGTGACTTATGGAGGAATAGTTAGCTTTAGTAACATGGGTAACTGAGATGTTATAAAACAACATCTGAATATAGTGAGAAAAGGGAAACATTTTGAAAGTTAAACCTGATATATTCAGACTCCTTAAGAGAAAAAAAAATTTTCGTACCAAATGATTGCCTGTAAACTTTTACATGAGTAATGTTTAGGATTTACGAAGTCTTATATTAAAATCTAATTCTGAATCATAATAATGGCTAAAGTACTTCAGTGCAATAAAAGGAAGATGCCATGACTAGATTTAATGGTTGGTGTTGGCAGTTCTCTTCATCTTTGGAATGAAGTAGAAAAGATTTTGAGATAGATTATCAGAGTCCCCGAATAAATAAGTGGAGCTACCATACTGAAATATGCTGCTTACTGCACTTCCTGTCTTCAGTAATACTTGTTAAAACTAGACATTGAAGGTAAAAAAGCTGGTGAAAGAGATGACAAAACTGACCTCTCTTCCATAAGCTACAAATTGGATCCTAGGTACTTATAGAATCATTTATATATTCAATAGTACAACCTATGTTATTTGCAAAGGAATATAATCAATGTCCATGTAGTCATGGAAGTATGGGAAAGATAAGTAACCTGGAAAAGGGTTTTCATACTTTGTAAATTCAATATTCCAATTACTATTGGAGATTTGAAATGGTTCTTCCTCATTTTTTTAGTGTCTTCCAATATGTGGGTTCAGCCTCCAGTGCTGTATATCTAATTGTCTAACTGTGAGTTGTTGTTCATAGAGATTTCTAAGATATATTATTTAAAAAATGCTTGACCAATCCTTCTTCCTAGTATGTTTTAATCTAGGAGCTTCACTACAGTATAGTACAATGTCTGATAGACAAGTGCTATACCTATTTAAGCAGATGATAGACTGCTTTCAAAATCAAGCACATCCATATCTTAGCTATTAAGAACGGCAATGTACAATACTCTTCCCCAATACAAGAAACTGATAGATAAGCAATTACACTCAATTGAGCAAACCATTAGGAGAAGCAAACACACAGATATCATGGTGTAGGAGGCAGGGCCTCCCACATGGAGGCACAAGTTCCAGAAATCCAGGAGGTTCCCAAATTAGTCTGTGGTGTATCTGCCTTCCCCTGTTATGCATACTAGACCACGAACTGAACATGTAATCAAGATTCATTAATAATAATTGTTGAGTGAAATGCAAAGTTTGGGAACAAAGAAGAAGGACTGGTAGTCAGAAATTATAAACTTTGAGACAGAAATGAGGCTTGAGAGCAAATGGTCAAATTTTGCACAATTATAAATTCATTGCAAATACTTTTTATAAATATCACAGATGTTGATTATACACATGGACATCACCTGATGAACTACTGGGAAATCAGATTGATTATATTTGTGGAAATAATCATTGCAACAGTTCAATTGTTATTTCCATTGAATCAAGTCCAACTTAAAGCAATCCTATGAATCCTTATGAATCCTAGATGGATCCAGGCTGAAAGCAGAGAACAGAGGAATGTCTATCTGTGTTTCATTAATTATGCAAAGAAAGGCATTTGATAGTGTGGATCACAACAAACTGTGGCTAACTCTGAGAAGAATGGGAATCGCAGAACACATGATCATGCTTATGTGAAACCTATCCTTGGACCAGTCGTCAGAATAGAGCAACGAAACACTGCGTGGTTCAAAATTGCGAAGGATGTATGCCAGCGATATGTCCTATCTCCATACCTTTTCAATCTATATGCAGAGCAGATTATCAGGGAAGTTGGTCTCTATGAGGAGAAATGTGGCATCAGGATTGGAGGAAGACTCTTCAACAACATGCGTTATGTGAATGATAAACCCTACTTGCTGAAACTGAGGAAGACCTGAACTG
>NW_006400029.1:1119530-1121147 GCF_000299155.1 Elephantulus edwardii | reverse complement strand
TGTTCAACTCTGTTGGAATATGGATAGTGCAGGACAAGATAGGGTACAAGTCTATTGTTCATAGGGTTGTTATGAGTTCTACTCTTTTAGATGGCACCTCACACCACCAACCACCACCAAGACTTTATTTCACATACTTTGAGAAAGTTATCAGGAGTAGTCAGTCAGTCTTGGTAAAAGACTTCATGATTGGAAAAGTAGAGGGACATTTAACAAGAGGAAGACCCTCCATGAGATATATGAATATAGTTATGGCAACAGTGAATAGTCTTAAGCACAGCAGAGATTGTAAGGGTGTTACTGGGTCAGGCAGTGTTTTGTTCTATTATACATAGTGTCACTGTGAATCAGAGCTGATGGGGAAGCACCTAAGAACCATCACTTCTGAAATAGCATGTCTCTTAAAACTGTACGAACAAGATAGGAGCACAATAGTTATAGTATTAGTGCTAGAGCCATGATTAGAAGACCATTGGGCCAGGGTTCAGATCTGTTACTCTTGGGTTGCTGTGAGTCGTACTCGACAGAACCTTGGCAGTTTTAATATTCAGAACAAAAAATGTGATGATAGGAATATTATTATAATAGAACACAAATAAAAGACCACATTTTCTAGATGAAATGATTTTGTTGTTGTATCCAGTCAAGCTGGAACTCACCCATCCATAACTGACCTTCCTGAAGGTTTTCAATACATGGGAGGAGATTGCCCATCCCTCTCTTGTGAAGCAGCTGGTGGATTCAAATCTTGCACTTGTGAGTTTGCAATGCAGCTTCTTATCTTTAGGATATCAGAGTTCCTATATATGCATGCAATTCCAAACATTCTATTATATACATATTTTAGTGTTGAAAAACATTTATCGGAAAAGAACTGAAGAAATAATTATAAATGTTATACATGTGCAATATGGCAGAAAGTTGAGAACTTAAGCATAAGCGAAACATACTTTTTTTAAAGTGTTGAAAATCATGTCCAATATGGCAACATTTGTTTGGTCATTCTATTACTATAATCTCTGACATAATTTGAAATTGATTTGAAATTACTGGTATTTACCGTTCTAGCTAAGACATTTCTTCAGGAAAGATACGACACTGCTCAAAAGCACCAACTTCAACTCATTGCCTACATTTGTCTACCTGTGCTCATCGTTGTTACTGCTGCAATTATAATACAGAATACATTAAGAAAAGTATGCTACAGAGAGAAAACTGAAAGTGAGAGGTATGTATGCATACACACATTTCAATATTAATACATTAAGTAAGTTAAAATAAAAATACTCATGTTTCATAAGAAGTAACCCAAGATTATAGGTAAGGCAATGTGAGGAGGAGAGACCTAGGGATATATTTTAGACAGGTTTGATGAAGCTTGCTCATTTCCTGTCTTATTATTGAACTGCTTGGTTTACCACTATTACTGTTCTAGGAGGAGATAGGGCCATCAAAGATATTTTGGAGGGCTATTTAGATTTAGTCCAGCACTTAAAATACATACATACATACATATATATGTGTGTGTGTGTTGTGTATATGTATATGTGTGTGTATATATATGTATATATGTGTGTATGTATATGTATAAATGTGTATATATGTATATATATGTAT
>NW_006400029.1:1089662-1119430 GCF_000299155.1 Elephantulus edwardii | reverse complement strand
ACATTTTTTTTTCTTCCGAAAGGATATATTGTTCTTATTGTCAGGTTGCCCTCAAGTTAACCGAAACTCCTAGCACCCCTATAAACAGTAGATGGAAGCCTTGCTCTACCTTGCACCATCAAAGAATATAGATATCCGTTTTTCCACTGATTCTATGAGAATAATGTAATTGACTTTTTTGAGAAAGATTAATTAAATACAGATTCTCAAATGAATGGTTAATATCTTTAGTAGAGCAACTTTCTAATTGGAAATAATGTCTGGTAACTTGCCTCTACAATATTTTCTTAAATATTGGAGGATGGAAAGAATGTTCTAAAAAATTACTTTCTTTTAGTGCATCTTCATTGATTTTTTTAATTTCTTTTTTAAAAATTGATATTTTATTGTAAGTTCATAAAGAACGTGGATTTCCATTGTTGCACATTTCTCCCCCTGAACTCCCCTACCCTCCAGCTCAATTTTTTGAGCTGCTATAGCACAGACACAAGTAGATTGTTTCAAGAAATAGAAATTTATTCATTTGCAGTTTAGAAGGTTAGAGTCTATACACTTGTGCCTGTTCCAAAGAACGATGACCCAATAGAATGTAGATATTATCAAACAATGTATCATTAATATAATATACAAATAAAAGCTTCCTTATGTTAATTTGAAACTAATTGCTGCATTACACTGACAAGGAAAATGCCAGAAATTTGAGCTGGATTCAAAAGAGGCCATAGAGTGAGGGATATCTTTGCTGGTGTCAAATGGATCTTTTCTGAAAGCATAGAACAGCAAAAAAGCATTATCTTTGCAAAGATATTTAATTATGTAAATCATAATCCACCTCCATGGTGGCTCCTCTTGTTGGCAGCCAGGTAAGGGAAGTTTCTGGGATCTTTTGCCTTGTGTGTTACTGTCCTTTTTGGCTTTCAAAGCCCTATGTGCGGCCCCTACCTTTAGAGTAAGTCTAAGTTAGGTTGGGGTTGAGCCTGGGGAGCCTGCTCCAGGTCCTAGCTTAAAATCCTTTCGGACCCTTGGACCTGTGGCTTGCCTTTAATTATTTTTGGTGAAACATTCTTCTAGGTCGTTTAACCCTGGTATGTAGACTTGCTGAACAGAGGTAACTTGTGGTTGCTGTGAAGCCGAGCACTGTGACACTGATGAGTCAAATGCAAGAATGGTTATCCATGGTGGGCAGTGTTTGGTGAAGCTCCCCTATTAAAACAAGCTTGGAAGCAGGAGTGGCATCCACTTCCACAATAGCTTGCCTCTGGAAACCCTATGAAGCTGGAGAGAGGACAAAAGTTATATAGGAGGTGTCCAGGAATTTTGTTCATAGGGTCGTTATGAGTTGCCTGCGACTTGATGGCACATAAAAACACCAACAACAGCATAGAAAGAGAGACCAATGGGCCTAGTGAACAGAAAGCTGTGCTCCCAAGTCAAAGGTTGGTGACTCTACTCCGCGGCCCTCAGACCTGCCTTTTGTTTTTTTGTGAAACATTCTTCTAGGTTGTGTAACCCTGGTTGTGTAACCCTGCTACTCAATGGCACTTAACAACAACAACAAATCATAAGAAATTTAGATAGCATTGTGAAGAATAGGTATCCCTAACAATTTTATTGTACTCATGAGCACCTCTACATAGATTAAAAAGCATAAAAAGAATGAAGAGAGAAATCGTGGTTTAATATCAAGACAGGGGTATGTACATGAAGGTTGTATTCTTTCACAACGTTTATGAGATCTGTGCGCTGATCAAATAATCTAAGATTATATTTACATGTGAAGATTGTACATGATTTTAGGATTAGAGGAAGACTCATTAACAACCTGTGATATGCAAATAACACAACATTTCTTACTAAAATGTAGAAATCTTCAGTATAGATTGAGACTCAATATCAAGAAATGTATAATTGTCACAACTAGTCCAGTAAACATCATTATAAACAGAGAAAAAGTTGAAGTTGTCAAGGATTTAATATTAATACTTTTGGAAGTAAAAGTCAATAAGTCAAACAACATATTGAAATGGACAAATCTACTGGTAACTGGTAACTACTTTAAAGAGTTTGAGAGCCAAGATGCCATTTTAAAGAATAAGGTATAACTGACTAAATTAATAGTATTTTCAATTTAATGACTTCAATTAAAAGAATAAGGAAAGACTGAAGTAGAATTGATGGCTTTGAATTGTGGTGCTTGCAAAGAGTATTTCACTATACCATGGATGAGAACAGAGCAAGGAGATACTGCATGGTTCAAAATCAGGAAGGGTGTATGCCAGGGATGTATTCTATCTCCACACCTTTTCAATCTATATGAAGAACAAATAATCTGGGAGGCTGGGCTGTATGAGAAGGAATGTGTCATCAGGATAGGAGGAAGAGTGATCAACACCCTGCATTATGCAGGTGAAACGAGCCTGCTTGCTGAAACTGAGGAGGACCTGAAATGCTTGTAGCAGAAGGTCAAGGACTATAGCCTTCACTGTAGATTAAAACTCAACATCAAGAAAACAAATATTCTCACCAATGGGCCAATTGACAGCATCATTATGGATGGTGAAGAGATTGGATTGTTATCAGTTTGTTTGGCTCCATAATCAACACTCTTGATACCAGCAGCCAGGAAATTATGAGATTAATTGTATTGGGAAAGTCACCCATCACACGGACCTCTCCAGCATACTGAAGAGCAACTACATCAGTCTGGTCTTTGCAATTGCTGGCTATGCTTCAGAGAGCAGGACAATGACTAGGGATGATAGAGGGAGAATTGATGCCTTTGAGCTTGGGGCTGGACAAGGGTGTTGAATATACCCATTGACTGCTAGGAGAACAAAGAGGTTTGTCCTAGACAGGGTTAGACCAGGCTGCTCTTTGGAGGCAAGTCTTCTGAAGCTTTGTCTGGCATCCATTGGACATGTTACAAGGAGGGACCAGCCCTTGGAGAGGGACATTATGCTTGGAGTGTGGAGGGACATTGTAGGAGAGGCAGACCCTCGATGAGATGGATTGCTTCAGTCACTGGGGCAATGGTGGAAAGTTTGTCAGAGACAATAAGGTTGGCACAGGATAGAACAGAGATTAGGGCTGTTGTACATAGGGTCACTATGAGTCACAAGCGTCTCGATGGCACATAACAACATGCAATTTGAATCAACCAGCTTCTCTACAGAAGAAGAATGGACAATTTCCTCCCATATAATTAATTGCCCCCGAAAACCTGATGCAGGATTAGCTAAGAATTTGTTATGCTTTGATGGCACACAACAACACCACCAAGAATACAAATGAATCTATCTTGGAAGAAGGGAAGTCAGGGTGCTCCTTGGAAGCAAGGATAGAGAGGCTTCATCTCTCATACTTCAGGCATTTTATCAAGTGGGGCTGGTGCTTAGGGAAAGAGTTCATGTTTGCAATTGTTTGAGGGCCAGTGAATGAGAGGAAGGCTTTCAATGAGATGGATTGACACAGTGACTGCAGTAATGGGCTTATATGCAGTTGATATTGTAAAAAGTTCAGAGCCAGGCAGTGTTGTCTCCTGTTGTTCAAAAGATCACTATCAACTAGGGTCAACTGGATGGTAAAAAACAATAATGTGATGAAAAGTCTACAAGTTCAGTTACAAAAAGTATTAAATGGCCACTTTTGAGTCTCCTTTTCATAATAATTTTCAGTATTTTTTCACAGAAATATTTAACTAGAGTTTTACTTTATAAATATGGATAGGAAGAGACAATATGAGTTTGTTTTATGAGAGTGAGGAAGAAGTATCAAAATACATAGAATTAATTTAAATTTATAACTACTTTATCAATAAAAAATCAAATGAGATATGACACTGTGAAAACTTATTACAATCTATTTAAAAATGTTAAAAAACAAAAATATCACTTGAAGCCTGAGGTGCTACTGATACAAATATTGGTATTTTTAATTGCCTCATATACTATGAAAACTGGAGACTGAATAAGAGGAATCAAAGAATTGATGCCTTTGAATTATTTTGTGGGAGAGAATACTGTATATATGATGGACAACCAGAACCACAAGTACACTCAGAATACTTTGTAGCAAAGGTAATGAAACTTCATATGTTCTTTTAACATCAGGAAAGACCAGTCTGTGGTGAAGAACATTATACTTGATAAGGTAGAAGAAGGTCAGTGACAAGAACATCCTCAATAAGATGGAGTGATACAGTACAGCTACAACAGTGGGATCAAATATAACAATGTTTATTTATCTAGTATAGCACCAAATTGGGCACTGTCTCTTTCTTTTGTGCAGAGCATCACTGTGCTGTTAGGTATTGTCAAGTTGGAACTGACTCATAGCTGATCCTCAGAGTTTTCAAAGGCAGTGAATTGCACTGGAGAAGGTTGACCAGCTTTCTGCTGAGCAGCAGCTGGTGAATTTGAACTTGTGAGTTGGCAGTGCAGCTCCTTAACAGTAGAGTACCTGAACTTCCTATGTAGGTCACTATGAGTTGGAACCCAATCAATGACAACTCATTGTTTTGCCTCAATATGATTAGAAGGATTCATCAAGTTAAGTGGGCTCATCTACACAAAGGGTGGTTTGTAATGTAAATGCTTGAACAAAGCAAAATGATGATGAAAGAAGTCAATCAATGACGATTGGCAGTTAATGACTCATTAAATGTTGAAATGATACTTGTTTTATTTTTGGAAGAAGATACTTTCTTTAAATGAATGACCATTTCATTGAAGAACATTCTTTTTTCACAGAGTCACTTAGTTGTTCAAATTTAGATTTTTTTTTCTTTTAAAACATTTTTTTTATCAATTCTATAGATCTGAGACAGAAGAAAGCATTGGCAGCAGCAAGGTTTCCACCAGTGCAAGTGAGTATTAACTAATAGTGAAGCTAATTATTCTGTGTCATATGTATTATATCTTTGTCTAAAAGCACTTAATAATTCTTATTTTTGAACCAAAACATTTGCTTTTTATGTTTTTCATCATTTTAATTATAGGCCATGTCTATAATAATATACAATTACACCTGACTTTGATCTTAGCCTCTACTCTATGAACTGCACTGATGGAAGGTTTTCTACCCGTCCATATTAGCAGGAGTTTATAAATGGAGGATATTTTTTAAGGATTGATAAGTAGAAAATTTATATGCTTATTGCTTCTCATTGTCACCTGAAAAAGAGGACTGATACTCTAAGAGGTATCATATATGGCTACAGTTATGTTCCTATCACAGAGATAGTAAAATTGTTAGTAAGATAAAGGTTTAGAAATGCCACTATTCATTGTCTTGACTCATTTAGGAAAACTTATTTAGGTGTAAAATTATAAGATATTCAAATAAAAACATTAATACAATTAAATATTCTTTGTAATGAACTGAATGGTGTCTCCCCAATATATGTGTGCTAGCTTGACTGAGCCTTGACTTTCAGTAATTTGACAATTATATAATGCTATGATGTACAGTTTATCCCCCATGATCTGTTAAGCTAATTCATTTTTTAAAATTTATTATGAATTTCAATGAAAATTTACAGAGAATTTAAATTTCCGTTCATTTATTGTTGCATTTTTCTCTCTTCCCAACCCTCCCCGTTAGTACACTACCCTCTTGGGAAAGTAAAAGAAAAATTCTTTCGTTGTTTTACAAACCCTCCCCCAGGTCCACTCCACCATGTAGCCTTTGATCTTGATCCCTGTCAGCCAATTAGTTTTTAAAGAATCAAGACTGACACTGTTAAGTGCTGTGAAGTTGAGTATAACGCATAGTACCCTTATGAACAACTCCATTGTAGACTGCATCATCCTTATCATCCTTACCACATTGGAGTCCATTGCCACAGACACCATATCAGTCCATCTCATTGAAGGTTGTCTTCTCCTTTGCTCACCCTCTACCTTTCCAAGCATGCTATCTCTTTCTGAGGAATAGCTTTTCCTGATAACATGTCCAAAATACATACGATGAAGCTTCACCATCTTTGCCTCTAAGAAAACTCTAGTTTTCATTTCTCTTTCTCCAAGACACATCTGTCTGTTGTTTTGGCAGTCCATGGGATGGATACTCATCACTGTTCCCCAACACCATAGGTCAAATGAATCAATTCTCATCTTATCCTTATTTATTGTCCAGCTCTCCGATGTATAGTGAGTAGGATACAACACTCTTAATTCCGTCATATCCTTCATTTGATGTAAAGGAAATTTTCCTGAATGAATGTTCATCTTACAAGAGATAAAAGGAGAGAAAAGCAAACATTTAATGGAAAAGTGAGTAGTTAGAATCCACTGTAAGAAAAAAAAAACACAGTCTGCTTCTGTTAGGATGAATAGCCTTGGAAAACTGATGGATTGTTAATATTACTTGGGATCAACTCTATAGCAACTCTATAGCAGTGAGTTAGGAGATAACTGACACTAAGAAAGAACATCAGGGAGTGGATCATGTTCTAAAAGTCAATGTCACTGTGTTGAGAAGCTCCTAGACACAGAAGAAGGTGAAGACACAATGATAACTAAGGAACATGGGCACAATGATGTTGAAAGGTTACATTTTTCTAGATTGGACAAGAAGAAAGCTTTGACATCGTTGCTCTTCGGAACTCTAAAGAGGTGGCTGACAGCAGACTTTTTCAATGCAATTCGTCTTTTTATTTCCTGACTGCTAGTAACTCAATGGTACACAACAACAACAATAACAACAACAACTCTATTATCTATCATCTATCTATCTATCATCTATCTATCTATCTATCATCTATCTATCTATCTATCATCTATCATCATCTATTGTAATATAGTAGTGTAAGACACTTAAATTTACAAGGAGGAAAAATGATCACTATCAGAAATTAAACTAATCTTTATTTTCCAACTATTTTTAAAATAATTTAATAATTTTTTTTTACTTTTTCCACCATATTTATTTCATGTCATGATTTCTTAATCCTTTTTAAGTTGATACAGTTTGGGGAAATAAATATTTCCTCTTGTTCCATGTGTATCGTTGACTGGAGTGGGAAGAATAGAATATGAGAGAAGAGGCAAGGGTGAAAGAAATGAAAAAAGAAAGACACAGAAATAATTTAATAATTTTATTGTGCATTTACAGAGATTTTGGATTTCAATTCATTCATTGCTGAACTTCTCTCCCCGCCTAACCCTCCCCTCAGCCACCCCCCCCCCAGTTTGCTCCTCTATTTCAAAAGTAAAAGAAACACTCCCTCCCTGGTACACAATCCCCCCAGCACACCTCCCACCGCCCCAAGTACATTCCACTATGGAACCTTAATTGTGGACTCTTGTGATAACCATAATACCCTATTATAATACATCGCTTTTAAATTATTCACTCCCTTATCTGCTTCAGTGCAGTATACACAATTTATTCATTTTTTTCAGTCTTACCCCAACCCTTATATCAGTCCCATTTTACAACTGTGGCACCATGCAATACTTGTCCTTTTGCAACTGAGATATTTCACTCAGCAAAATGTCCTCCAGGCTCACCCATTTTGAATAATATTGCATGAGTTCCTTGTTTTTCAATGCAGCATACTATTCCATTGTGTAACTATACCACAGCTTCTCTATCCAATCGTTTGTTGATGGGCACCTGGGAACTCCTTGCTCTTGTGAACAGAGCTGCGATAAACATGGGTGTGCATATATCTGCCTGGATGTCAGTTATGGTCTCTTTGGGATATATTCCCAGTAGTGGAATTGCTGGGTCAAATGATATCTCTATTTGCAACTTTTTGGAAAAGTGCCCTACCACCTTCCACAGTGGTTGCACTACTTTACACTCCCACCAACAGTGATAAGGGTTCCAGTTTCTCCACAACCTCGCCACCATTTGTTTCTTGCTGTCCTGTTAAATTTTGCTATTCTGGCTGGGGTGAGATGATATCTCATAGTTGTTTTTATTTTCATCTCTCTTAGAGCTAGGAATTTTGTCTTCTTTGGTGAAGTGTCAGTTCATATTCTGTGCCCATTTTTCAATCGGATTATTTGCCTTTATCTTGTTGTGGTGCTCAAGTATTTTATAAATTCTAGATATAAGTCCCTTTTCTGACATGTCATTACCAAATACTTTTTCCCAGTCTGTGGCTTCCCTTTTTACCCTGTTGGAGAAGTTTTTGGATGTGCATACAGATTTAATTCTTTGAAGGTCCCATTCATCTATTTATCTTCTCTTGATTGTAGATTTTTCAGGATACTTAGAGGACTGTTTTTGTTGTGGATTAGGACTAATAGAGTTCTTCCAAGCTTTTCTTTGATGAAGTTTATAGTCCTTTGTTTTAGCCCTAGATCCATGATCCACCTTGAGTTGGTTTTTGTATATGGAGTGAGGTGTGGATCTTGCTTGAGTCTTCTGCAGATATTTTTCCAATTTTGCCAGCACCGTTTGTTAAAAAGGCTGTCGTTTCCCCGCTTAACTGAATTCATTTCCTTGTAAAAAAATCAGTTGACCATATGTAGATGGGCTGATTTCTGGGTTCTCAATTCTAATCCATTGATTCATGTGTCTGTCATTGTACCAGTACCATGCTGTCTTAACTACCACGGCAGTGTAGTAGGATTTGAAATCAGGGAATGAGATGCCTCCTACCTTTTTTCTATTTTTAAGGAGTGCTTTGCTTATTTGGGGCTTCTTTCCATTCCAAATGAAACTGTAGATTACCTTTTCCATCTCCTTGAAGAATGGGATTGGTATTTTTATTGGGATTGCATAGAACATGTAAATTGCCTTTGGTAGTATTGCCATTTTCACAATATTGAGCCTTCCTATCCATGAACAAGAGATATGCTTCCACTTCTCCAGGTCTCTTTGTTTCTTGTAGTAATGTTTTGCAACTTTCTTTGAATAGGTCATATGCAAAGATTCTTGTTTTATAATCTTTATCAAAAAGTAAAAGAAGAGCTAATTTCATTCAAAGCAGGGAGTACAATAAAATAAGAAAGGAAAATAAAAATTAACTGTAAAATAAGGCAAGGCAAAAGTTAGTATTTTAAAATGATTAATAAAACTCAAGAAGTTTACAAGCAATTCAAAATAATGAAAGAAAAGTTATATGAGTTAACACTGACAGTAATTAAATGGAATTCTGTTTGTTAAGATAAGATCCCTTTAAAACTGATCACGGTAGATCTTGGGTAGAGTGAGAAAAGTGTGTAAGAAAACTCAAAGGCTTTAAAAATATCAGGGTTACTGGTCTGATAGATATGAGTAAAATCTCAAGAATCCCTTAGTCACCCTCAGAACTTGAAACAAAACTCAATTCCTTGGCTCATCTTTCAGTCAAAACATTGTTGGTTTTTTTTGTTATGTGCCATTTAGTTACCTTCCACTCATAGCTACCCTGTTTACAATACCTCTGAATCCTGCCCTATCCTTAGCCAATCTCATCATCTCTAACATACCTAATCCCATTTCTCAAGTTACCGTGTCAATCCATCTCATCCTGGGTCTTCTCCACCCTTTTAAGCATGATGTCCTTCACCAAGGACTGGTCTCTCCTTCCCATGAGCCCAAAGTATGTGAGATAGAGCTTAAAAAGCTTTGCCTCTAGGGAGCAGCTTCATTTCAACCTCTCCAGGACAGACCTATTTGTTCCTCTGGCAGGCCACAGTATGTTCAACACTCTTCTTTAGCACCTCAACTCAAAGGAATTGATCCTTCTTCTATCATCCTTAGTAATTGTCCTGCTCTCTGATGTATACCAAGTAATTGTGATCACCATTAATGGATCAGGTGTACTTTAGCCTCCAGACTGACATCATTGCTCTTCAGTACTCTAGAGAGGTCCTTGATAGCAGATTTTGTCAGTGCAATTTGTTTTTGGATTTTCTCACTGCTGGTGCCAAGAGTGCTAATTATGGAACAAAGCAAGCTGAAATTGTCAACAGTCTCAGTCTCTTCTCCATCTATCTTGAAGCTGCCAATTAGCCCAGTGGTGAGAATCTTTGTTTTCTTAATGTTTAGCTTCATTCCATATTGAAGAATACAGTCTTTGACCTTCTGCAGCAAACACTTCATGTTTTCTGTAGTTCCAGCAAGCAAAGTGGTATATCTGCATAATGTAGGTTGTTGATGAGTCTTCCTCCAATCCTTATGCCATATTCCTCCTAATAAAATTCACTGTCCAAAATGATCTGTTCTGCATATAAATTGAAAAGCTATGGGGATAGGAGGCACCCCTGGTGCACACCTTTCATGATTCTGAACCATGCAGTGTTTCCCTGCTCTGTTCTGACTACTGTTTCCTGGTCCAAAAATAAGTTTTGCATGAGTGCAATTAAATGCTCTGGGATTCCCATTCTCCTCAAGGTTAGCTACAATTTGTTGTGATTCACACAGTGAAATGCCTTTGCATAGTCAATGAAACACAGATAGACATACTTCTGGTACTCTTTGCTTTTTGCCAAGATCCATCTAACAGACTATGATGACTCTAGTGCCACTACCGCTTGTAAACCCAGCTTGCGCATCTGGTAGTTCTCTGTTGATGTATTGTTACAGTCATTTTTGAATAATCTTCAGCAGGATCTTACTTGTATGTGACATTAGTAATATTGTTTGACAATTTTCACAACACTCTGTCAGGTCACATTTTTTTTAATGGAAATATAGATCTCTTCCAGTCTGTTGGCTAGGTGTCCTCCATATTTCATGGCACAAACTAGTCAGCTCATCTAAGGCTGCATCTATTTGTTGAAATATATCAACTGGTATTCCATTGTTTTTGGCCTCTTCTTTCAGAGTAGCATGAATCACCTCCTTCATCACCATTGCCTCTTGATCATATGTAGTTTCATGAAATTCTTCTCTGTCAGCCAATTCTTTTTTGTATAGTGCCTTCTTTTGATGTTTCTTGAGTTGTGCAACTCAAGGTTTAATTTGTTCTTTAGTTCCTTCAGCATAAGAAATGTCAAGCTAGTTCATCCCTTTTGACTTTCTGAGTTTTGCTCCTTGCACATTTCATTATACTACTTTGCTTTGTCTTCCTGAGCTGCTGTCTGAAATTTGTTCAGCTCCTTAGCTTACTGATTTTTTTTACCCTTTGGTTTGACTTCTTAGTGTTGTAGTGCAATATTCAGTCTCCTCTGGAATCCATCTTGGTTTTTCCCTTCCTCTTCTGTATTTTTAATGACTTTTTGCTTTCTTCATGGATGATATTTCTAATGTCCTGCCACAGGTCCTCTGGTCTTTACTTATTAGTTTCCATGGCCTCAAACCTGTTTCTGATATGGTCTTTAAATTCTGTGGGATAGACTTGAGATCAAACTTTTGTTCTTGTGGATTTGCTTTGATTTTTTTTTAGCTTCAGTTTGAACTTGCATGAGTAGTTGATCATCTGTTCCACAGTCAGCACATGGTCTAGTTTTGACAGCTGATATTGAACTTCTCCATTGATTTTTCCCCCCACAGATGTAATGAAATCCATGTGTATAGTCATTGTTTATGTTTCTTATAAAAGGTATTTGCAATGAATAGGTCATTGATTGTACAGAATTCTATCATTCTATCTCCAGCCTTATTTCTGTGACCAAGTCCATGCATTCTCAATATTAATCTTCTTCCCTTTTCCTAAGTTTTGCATTCCAGTCACCGTTATTATCAAAGCATCTTGCCTTTATGTTTGGTTGATTTTCGACTGCCCACGTTGGCAGAAGTCATCTCTTTCCTGCTCTTTGATCCTGGTTATTGGTGCATAAGTTTAAAAGATAATGGTAGTAACAGGTCTTTCTTGTATGTGCATGGAATTTGTCACTCACAACATTTTATTTTCAGTTGGATCTTGAAATGATCTTTTAAACTATGAATGCAACTTCATTTTCCTCACCTTTGCATTTTCAGCATAGTAGATCATATGATTATCTCATTCAAAATGTCCCATGCCAAGTCATTTCATTTCACCAATGCCTAGTGTGCCATTTCTTTCTTAACAATCTCCTGCCTTTCTACATTCGTACTTCTCACATTCCACAGTCCAGTTAGTAGTGGCTGTTTGCAACTGTTCTTCCTCCTTTGTGATTCCAAGTAAGAAGGCTTTGCCTCTTGTGCTGTGTCTGCTAGTCTATTCTAAGTGTTATCTATTGTACATGTGAAACCTGTAATTTCAGGAGTAAATGTCTAATCTTTCTCCTTAATCTGTCTTAATTCAGATGTTTGACTCTATAGCAGTATCTGACAGACAAACATGTTGTCCAAAAGAATGGACAAGAGGCCTCGGTTATTATCCAGGTAACTGGTCAAGTGGTCCTGCCCACCAGCCCCTTTGGTGTATGTGTCTTGTTCCCACCCCCACCCTGCTATCATCCAGTTCCGTTCCCTCTCCTTGCACTTCAGCACATTTCACCTCCTGCTCCTAGCCCCATCTAGTTTGATGGCTCAGATCTCCATCTACTTCTGTCTACCAACTTCCTCTCTACTCCCAGGTGATGCTGGTGTTTCTGGTACAGGTGGGACCTCTGTGTGGTGGGAGTAAGATTTCCTCATCATCAGTGGCAAGGGCTTGGACATCCTTCCTGTAGACAGCCCTGTAATAAGGAGCTCTGGGTGTTCTAGTGCTAAGGAGTTGTACTGGCAACCCACAGATACATGGTTCAAAAGTGAAAGGCCAGTCTGACTTCTTAGTCTATCTTAATTTGTAAGCTTTACTAAAACCTTTCTATCATTAGTGATCCTGCTGATATTTGAAATATCATAGGCATAGTTTCCATCATCACAGCAATACACAAGCCATCCCAGCACAACAAACTAGTAAATTAGCGGTGATATTGGTGATGAATACTGACTGCATCATTAACTGTTAGAAGAATGAACAAATGAATCTTTGATAAAAAACAACAAGAATATTCCTTAAAAGGTAAGACTGCAAAACTTATGCTCACTTACTTTGGATTTGTCTTCAGGAAAGACAAATTTCTCAAAAAGAATGTAAATTTAGGTAAAATAGATCTGCAAACATGAAGTAAATCCTCTAAAAGTAAGAGAATTTGTCTAAATGGAAGGTAATTTGACCCAAAAGTCACAATCTGCTCAAACACAGAAATATGCATAAAAATGGCATAAGACCAAGCAGGCAGCATTTCATTCATGCATCAGATTGGTATGCGTTAGGGCCAATTCAATGGTGTGTGCGCGCGCGCACACACACACACACACACACACACACACACATACACACACGGGAAATATAGCTTGGGAAAATGCACAAAGCACAAAATATTGTGTAGATCATTTTAAGGATATTAGAGTCAACTGACAAAGATTTTATGATCAATTACGGTTTCCAAATTCTCTATTCTGTTTTATTGGAATATTTGTCCACCCTTGTTCAAATCCCATGTTGTTTTAATTACTCACTGTTGTCAAGTTGGTTTCAACTCAAAATCACTCTCCACAGTTTCCAAGGCTATAAATCTTTATGGGAGGAGACTGCTCATTTTTCTCCCACAGAGCAGCTGGTGCATTCTGTCAACCTTCTGGTTAGCAACTCAATGCATTATACTCTACACTACAGAACCATTTCACTGTCTTAAATATTGTAGTAATATTGTAGGAAATAACCAGCCACATTGAGGATTTATCAAGCAACTGAAACTCTTACACTTTGTTTATGGATGGGTGAATTACAGCAACATACTAACATTTTTTTTATTATCATCTGAGTGAATGCTTACAAAGCAAATTAATTCTTCATTAAACTACTTCTACAAATTTTACTTTATAACCTTAGTGTTGTTCTTAATTGGTTCCATTGGATACACTATTAGTTATAGCAATCCTAAAACAATAAATTGAAACTTCAGCCTATTCTGCATAATCTCTGTAATCTCTGGCATACTCAAGTTCACTGTGGTAGTTACCATGTCAATCTATGTCCTTTTGAATTGTACTCTTTTTCACTGACCTTCTGTCTTTCTCAGCAAGTCTTTTTCCTAGGGATTGCCCCACCTGAAAACATGGCCCCAGTATGTAAGATAAAAGTCAAGTATATAAGACCATACTTGACTTTCAGTACCACTTGGTTGCACTTTTTCAAGATAGACTTGTTTGTTATTTGGCAGTCCATTCAGTATTCTTTACCAACACCACAATCCAAAAGCATCTATTCTTCTTTGGTCTTCCTTATTAATTGCTGACATCATTGTTCTTTAGCACTTTGGAGAGGTCTTGGACAACATACTTCCCCAGTACAACATGTCTTTTTATGTCTTGACTACTGCTACCATGAGTGTTGTTTGTGAATCCAAGCAACTGTAATTAGTTCACAACTTCTTAATTATAATAGTCAAAGTGTAATCACACTTTCCTCATTTTCTCCAAATAATTGTCATTTTCATTAAACCTTCTATCCAACACCTTTCTGACTCCATGACATTATTGTTAGGAAAATGGTTTTTATCTAATATAGTTGATTATTCTAAGGATTGAGATACTCCCTGGGATCATTAGTCACCATAGAGTGCTGTCCATTGTTGACTGAAAGTTGAAACATGTGAGTTCTGGATACAACATACTTTTGACTACTTTGAAAGCTCAACATGCATATAGCCCTTTTAAATTATTATTCTGGTTTATTTACAACATTTGAATATATTGTTTCCAGAACAAATTCTTCCAGTTTTCCTCAACCCCTCATCAAATTTATTAACTCCATAAATAATATCCCCTTCCCCTACATATCTTCATCTCTCTACTTCCTCGCTTTCTTTGGATCCTTATACTCATTCTACAATAATAGTTTTTATACTGTATTTGTCCTTGTGGGACTGAGTTAGTTCACTCAGCATAATGCTCTACAGTTCCTCCCAAGTTAGGTAATAATTTACAAAATCATTGCTTCTGCATGCTGTGTAGTATTCCATTATGTGAATGTACCATAATTTAGCAGCTAATGTTAGATGGATCTTAGCTGAAAGCAGGGAATACCAGAGGAATGTCTACCTGTGTTTCATTGACTATGCAAAGGCGTTTGACTGTGTGGATCATAACAAACTGTGGCTGACTGAGAAGGATGAGAATCCCAGAACACTTGATGGTGCTAATGACACCCCTATACTTGGACCAAGAGGCAGTCATCAGAACAGAGCAAGGAAACACTGCATGGTTCAGAATTGGTAAGGGCGTACACCAGGCATGTGTTCTGTCTCCATACCTTTTTAACCTGTATGCAGAACAGATTATCCGGGAGGCTGGGCTCTATGAGGAGAAGTGTGGCGTCAGGATTGGTGGAAGATCTATTAACTATCTCCATTATACAGATGACACAACCCTGCTTGCTGAAACTGCGGAGGACCTGAAGTGCTTGCTGTAGAGAGTCAAGGACGACAGCCTTCAATACGGACTGAGGCTCAATGTCAAGAAGACAAAGATTCTCACCACTGGACCAATTGGCAGCCTCAGGATGGATAGTGAAGAGATTGAGATTGTTCATAGCTTTAGTTTGCTTAGCTCCACAGTCAACACTTGTGGCACCAGTAGCCAGGAAATTAAAAGACATATTGCTATGGGAAAGTCTGCTGTTAGGGACCTTTCCAAAGTTCTGAAGAGCAATGATGTGTCTCTGGAGACTAAGGTGTGCCTGATACAGGCCATGGTCTTTGCAGTCACTTGTTATGCATCAGAGAGTTGGAGAAATTGACTAGGGAGGATAGAAGGAGAATTGATGCCTTTGAACTGTGGTGCTGGAGAAGAGTGTTGAGGGTACCATGGCTTGCTAGAAAAACAAACAGATTCAACCTGGAGAGGGTTAAACTGGGTGGCTCCTTGGAGGCAAGGATTCTGAGGCTTTGTCTGACATACTTTGGACATGTTGTAAGGAGGGACAGGTCCTTGGAGAGGGACATCATGCTTGGAAGGGTGGAGGGAAAACACAGGAGAGGAAGCCCTCTTTGAAGTGGATTGCTTCAGTGACTGGGGTACTTGGGGTGGGTGTGTTGGAGACAGTGTGATTGGCACAGGACAGAGCAGAGTTTAGGGCTGTTGTACATAGGGTTGCTATGAGTTGCAAGCGACTCGATGGTACATAACGACAACAACAATAACAACCACCACCATAATTTATCAATCCATTCATTTGTGGTTGGACATCTGGGCTGTTTCCATGTTCTTGCAGGGGTGAATAATGCTGCTGTAAACCTTGGTGCACAAGTCGTAGTTTGTGCCTCAATTCTCAGTTTCTCAGTGTACATTCCAAGTAGTAGAATAGCTAGGTCATATGGGATTTCTATGTTGAGCTTTTTGAGGAAGTGCCAAACTGCCTTCCAGAATGGTTGTACCATTTTACAATCCCACCAACGATGATGAAAGTTCCTTTCTCACCACACCCTCTCCAACATTTATTGATAAACTTTGCCACTATTACTGGAGTGAAACAGTACTTCATTGTGGTTTTGATTTGCACCTCTCTTATTGCCAGTATTTTGGAGCATTTCTTCATCTGTCTGTCTGCCATTCAAATATTTTTCTATCTGAAAAATCTTTCCATGTCTTTTGCCCATTTTGTAATTGGATTATCTGTCCTTTTCTTGTGGAGGCCCAGGAGTATTCTGTAAACTTTTGTTATAAGACTCTTGTCTGAGATAGTATTACCAAATATTTGTTCCTAGTCAGTAGGTTTTCTTTTCACACTGTTGGAAAAGTTTTTGATGCACACATGGATTTAAGGTCCCATTCATCAATTTTATCCACTTCATATTGTGCATTTCTGGCTGTATTTGAAAGTCTATTTATACCTTGGACTAGCGCTTTTAAACATGATCCCAGTTTGTCTCTTATGATTGTTATGGTTTGGAGCTATATTCCCAGGTCTCTGATCCACCTTGAATTGATTTTTGTGTATGATGTAAAATGTGGATCCTGTTTCAGCTTTCTGCAGGTGGAAGTTCTTTTGCTAACACAATTTGTTGAAGGGGTTGTTATTTCCCCATTTGATTGGTTTACTTCCTTGTCAAATATCAGTTGGTTTTAGATAGCTGGGTCTATTTCTGGGTTCCCAATTCTTTCCCATTGATCTATGTGCCTGTCATTGTACCAGTACCATGCTGCTTTGGTTACTACTGCTGTGTAATAGGTTTTGAGGTCAGGGAGTGCTATGCTTCCCACCTGATTTTTGTTTTTCCGAAGTGTCTTGCTTATTCAGGGTCTCTTACCTCTTCAAATTTTCCTTTCAGCTTTCTTGAAAAATGAATTTGGTATTTGGATTGGGATTGCATTGAATATATAGATTGCTTTTGGTAGAATTGTCGTTTTTATGATATTGAGTCTTTCTGTCTATGAACAGGGCACATTTTCCCATTTCTTTAGGTCTTTTATTTTGTCTTTCAGAAATGTTCTGTAGTTTTCTTTGTATAGATTTTTGTATCTCTAGTTGGTTTTAATCTGTGGCCTTCCAGCCTGTCTTTCATTGTTTTTGTTCAGGCATTCCTCTAGGTCATATAGCCCTGGTGTACAAGTTGCTATACAGCCATAACTTGTGGTTGCTGTGAGGCTGAACACTGTGACACTGATGTGTCAAAGGCGTTAATGATTGGTTACCCAATGCAGACAGAGAGTGGGGTGGTGCTCCCTGATTAAAACAAGCTTGGAAGGAGGAGTGGCATCCACTTCCTTGATAGCTTGCCTCCGGAAACCCTATGAACCTGGAGAGAGGATGAGAGACACCCAAGCATTAAGGAATCTCCTTCATAGGGTCGCTATGAGTCGCCAGCAACTCGATAGTACTTAACAACAACAACAACAAGTTAGGTTCGCTCTCAATTATCTCAATTTGTGGTTGGCTACTGTAAATGGTATTTCTTTCCTGATTTCCTTCTCTGAATTCTCTTTGTTACTGTAGAGGAGTCCTACTGATTTTTGGATATTGACCTTATATCCTGCCACTCTATTAAATTGGCCTACTAACTCTTGCAGGGTGTTTTGTTGTTGTTGTTGAATCTTTGGAGTTCTCTGTGTACATTATCATATCATCCACATTTAGTGATATTTTAACCATCTCTTTGCCAATCTGGACGTCTTTGATTTCTTCTCTTGTTCTATTGCCTTAGCAAGCACTTCCAATCAATATTGAATAGAAGTGGTGACAGTGGCCATCCTTGTCTGGTCCCTATTTGCAGAGAAAATGCTTTTAGTCTTTCTCCATTGAGAATGATGTTGGCTCTTGGTTTTGTATATCTACTTTGCACTATGTTGCGGAAATTCCCTTCTATTCTAATTTTGCTGAGTGTCTTTGTCAGGAAGGGGCATTTGATTTTGTCAAATGCCTTTTCTACATTATTCGCTAAGATTATATGGTTCTCCTTATTTATTTTGTTAATATAGTGAATTATTTTGATTGTTTCCCTTATGTTGAACTATCCTTCAATCCTCTTATGAATCCTATTTGGTCATGGTGAATTATTTTTTATGTGCTCTTGGAAAATACTGGCTTGGATTTTGTTAAAGATTTTTACATCTATATTCACAAGAGTTATTGGCCTGACCTTGGTCATCATTTATGCACCAAATAATAGACCTGCAAAATACATAAAACAATGGTTAACAGAATTGAAGAGAGAAATAGACAGCATCACAATAGTGGTAGGAGATTTCAACACACCAGTATAATCAAAGGATAGGTCAACTCAAAAGAAACTCAACAAAGATGCAGAAGATCTTAACTATACAATCAACCAACTTGATCTAGTGGATGCATTCAGGAAACTGCACCCAACTAAAACTAAATTCACTTTCTTATCAAATGCAAAGGGTACATTCTCCAGAATTGATCATATATTGGGACATAAAGCAAGCCTCAGCAAATTAAAAAAAGACAATTAAATAATACAAAGTATTTTCTCAGACCACAATGCTATAAAACTAAAAATGAACCACAGGAAATTAAAGCCATATGGAAACTAAATAACTCTCTGCTAGAATATGATTGGGTTATAAAAGAAATAAATAATGAAATTTAAAATTCCTTGAAATAAATCACAATGAAAATACTACTTACCAAAACCTCTGGGACACTACTAAGGCAGTCCTCAGGGGCAGTTCCTAGCAATAGGCATACAGAGAAAAAAAGGAAGAAGGAAGAAGAATCACTGATCTAACTCAACACCTGCAGCAAATAGAAAAAGAATAATAATCTAATCTTACAACCTCTAGAAGAAAAGAAATTGTAAGGACAAGAGCTGAAATCAATGAGATAGAAGACAGAAAAACAGTTGAAACCCTCAATAAGCTAGTTTTTGGAAAGGGTCATTAAACTTGACAAACCACTAGGAAAGTTAACACAAGGGAAAGTAAGAGAAGACACAGATAACTCGATTCCGAAATGGTAAAGGTGACATCACAACAGAACTAGAGGAAAATAATTCTCACCACTGGGCCAACCGACAGCATCAGGATGGATGGTGAAGAGATTGAGATTGTTCACAGCTTCAGTTTGCTTGGCTCCACTGTCAACACTCTCGGCACCAGCAGCCAGGAAATTAGAAGACATATTGCCATGGAAAGTCTGCTGTTAGGGACTTCTCCAAAGTACTGAAGAGCAATGGTGTCTCTTTGGAGACTAAGGTGTGTTTGATACAGGCCATGGTCTTTGCTATCACTTGTTATCAGAGAGTTGGACAATGACTAAAGAGCATAGAAGGAGAATTGATGCCTTTGAGCTCTGGTGCTGGAGAAGAGTATTGAGGATACCATGCACTTCTAGGAAAACAAACAGATTCATCCTGGAAAGGGTCAAACCGGGCTGCTCCTTGGAGGCAAAGATTCTAAGGCTCCGTCTGACATACTTTGGCTATGTTGCAAGGACAGGTCCTTGGAGAGGGACATTATGCTTGGTAGGGTGGAGGGACAGAGCAGAAGGGGAAGGCCCCCTATCAGGTGGATTGATTCAGTGATTGGGGTAATCAGGATGGGTTTGTCAGAATTGGTGCGATTGGCACAGGACAGAGCAGAGTTTAGAGATGTTATACATAATCACTATGAGTCGCAAGCGACTCAACGGCACAGAACAACAACAACAACAGAGTACTATGAAAAGCTATACTCTGATAAATTAAAAAACCTAGAGGAAATGGATAAATTTCTTGAAATGCATCCTCCACCCAGATTGACAAAGATAAATATAGAACTCTTGAACAGGTGTGTCCTAAAAGAAGATATTGAAAAGGTAATAAAAACAGTTCCCCATAAGAAAGTCCTGGACTAGATGGCTTTACAGCTGAATTCTACCAAACATTCGGTGAGGATTTAACACCAATTCTGCTTAAATTATTTCAAAAAGTTGAAAAAGAAAGAACACTTAGAGTCATTCTATGAAGCAAGCATAACCCTAATACTAAAACCAGGCATATAGCCTTTTATTGCAATTTGAGTCAAATCAAGATTAAAATGACATGGTGATCTACAAATTAAGGTAGCTGTAAGATTAATGATCAGGTAAGTGGGAAAGAGTGATTGGAAATATCTTTAAAAAATTCAATTTTGGAAGATTTCCCCTAAAGCTGGGGTTCAGATTTTAGCAGAGAAGGTGGTGTTGCAACCATGGAATGCAGTGTTTGCTAATGTGAGACAAGACAGAAGAAACCTTCTGGAGTACAGGCAAGGTAGAGAGGAGACACAGTGGCCGAGGGCCATGTATGTGGGTATGTGTAGGAGTGAGGTCCCAGTGCAACAAGAGTCTTGGAACAAAGTGTGACCACAAATGTTACTGAGCCTGTCTTGGATGACAGCAAGAGACAAACGGGGGAGGATGACTGACAAGCAGAGAGGATCAGAGGACCAGTGAAGGCAGGAGATCTGGACAGTGGTCTGTCTATGTCAAGAAGTTTGTGGTAAGTGATCACTAGGCCATGTGAGTCTGCAAAGTTACTAAAGAAGAGCACATACTAAGTGTGTGGCTGAGTTAGAGCAGCACTGTATGTTCTTATACCAATACCATATTGCAATTGAAAATCACAGTAGAACTCCTCTGGTAATGCCCTTCCATCATTCTCTACAGATAAGTTTAGCATCCTACTCACTTTGTAGAAGAAATACTTGAAATAATTTAGTTAGTTATCACAAAGAATATATGCAAAGATGATTTTTGAGATTAGAGGCTAAAAGTAAATAGGTATCTGGAATTTATTTAGGGAACTCTGGTGGTCTATTCAGTAAGTAGTTGCACTGCTAACTCAAAGTCAGGTGGTTTAAATCCACCAGCTGATCCATAGGAGAATGTTGGGCAATTTCCTCCTATGCAATTTAACAGCCTCTGAAAACTCACTGGGTGGTAGGCTATGAGTCAGTGCTCACTTTATATCAATGAGGTTGAATTTTTTACTATGCTTATGATTCATTGTCACTTTGTCATTCCATTTCATTTAAGATCTTCCTCTCTTTTGTTGACCCACCTTTTCAAGTGTGATGTCCCTCTCCAAGGAATTGTTGTTGTTGTTGTTATATGCCGTCGAGTCGTTTGCGACTCATAGCGACCCTTTGTACAACAGCCTTAAACCCTGCTCTATCCTGTGCCAATCGCATTGTCTCTGACTCTGCAGGTCCAAGGAATAGTCCCTCCTAAAAACGTGCCCAAAGAATGTGAGATGAAGTTTTGCCACCCAATCCTTCAAAGTGCACTGTAGGTACACTTTCTTCAAGACATATCAATATGTTCTTTTGGAAGTTAATGGGATATTCAGCACTCTTCCAACACTACAGCTCAAAAGCATTGCTTCTTCTTCTGTTATGCATATTAATTTTCTATCTCTTAGATAAATAGCAAGTGATTGACAAGATCATGACTTGAATCAGGTGCACTTTAGTTTTCTAACTGGCATTATTGCTTCTCAGTAATTTGGGGAGGTCCCTGATAGCAGATTTTCTTACTGCAATCTTTCTCCTGATCTCCTAATTTCTGATAGGTGTTGATTGTAGATCCAAGTAAGATAAAATAGTTGACAATTTCAATATTTTCTCCTTCTGTAATGATGTTGTAGGGACCTCTCCAAAGTACTGAAGAGCAATTATGTCAGTCTGGAGACTAAAGTGTGCCTCCTCCATGCCATAGTCTTCACAATTGCTAGTTGTGTGTCAGGGAGTTGATCAATGACTAGGGATGATAGAAAGAGAATGAATGCCTTTGAGCTGTGGTGCTGGAGAAGAGTATTGAATATACCATGGACTGCCAGGAGAACAAACAGGTTCTTCCTAGAGAGGGTGATGCCAGGCTGCTCTTTGGAGGCAAGGATGCTGAGGCTTCACCTGAAATGCTTTGTCCATGTTGCAAGGAGGGGAAATGGTACTTGGAAGGGTAGAGGGATGGAGAAAGAAATGGAAACTATCGATGAGATGGATTGATACAGTAGTTAGAATAATGAGGGTGGGTATGTCAGAGACAGTAAGGTAGGCACAAGATAGAGCAGGTTTTGAGACTTTTGTACATAGGGTCGCTACTAGTCACAAGCGACATGACAGCACATAACAACAACAACAACAACAACATAATTATGTTGCCTATTGGAAAGTGGCGAGTATTTTTGTCTTCTTGATGTTGACATATAATTGAACTGGATTGACACAGTGACTGCAGCAATGGATTAAAATATATTGGAGATGATGAGGATGGTGCAAGATAGGACAACCTGCATTATATAGAAGACACACCCTTGCTTAAAGGAACTGAGGAGGATTTGTGATGTATGTTGCAGAGGATCAAGGACTGCAGCTTTCAATATGGATTGCATTTCAATATCAGGAAAACAAAACTCTTCACCATTGGACTAATAGACAACATCATGGCAGATGGAGAAAGATTAATGATTTCATCTAGTGAGTTGTGGTTCTAGAGAAGAGTATGACACTGCACTGTAAAGAGAACAAGCAGGTTTGTCCTGGCGAGGATGAAACTAGGTTGCTCCTTGGATAATTTTGAAACTCTCTCACATACTTTGGGCATATTGTCAGAAGGAACCAGTCCTGGAGAAGAACATCATTCTTGGAAAGGCAGAATGTTAGCACAAGAGAAGAAGACCCTGGCTGAGATGGATTGACAAAGGACAGTGGCAAGGGAGTCATGTGTTTTTGTTGTTGATTGTCTTCAAGTCAAATACAACTCATAGGAATCCTATGAACAAAAGGCCTTAAGCCTTTTGATACAACTAATGATATTTATCAAAGTTTGTAGATTTCCCAGAGGCATGTCCTTTAGGAAGCGGATTCCACTCCTGCTTCCAAACCTGTTATAGTATGTGTACATTGAGTCACCTGCAGTGCATAGCTACCCTGTGTACAGCAGCTCTGAACCCTTCCCTGACCTGAGCCTGTCTCACTAATTCTGAAACACCAACCCCCATTGTCTCAGTCACTGTATTAGTCCATCTCATCGGAAGTCTTCCTCTCCTGTGCTGTCTCTTCACCCACATGCCCAAAGAAAGTGAGGTGGCTGGAGATGATAAAGTTGACTCAGGACAGGGCCCAGTTCAGAGTCACTGTTCATAGGATCACTATGAGTAGTAGTTGACTTGATGGCACATAACAACAAAACCAAAAATGAACACACAAGAATGACTGCATAAGGACTTAAAATGCCAATTGTCTAGAAGACATAACTGCAAATTGTATTTATTACTGAAGGAATTATAAATTCACAAAATCAGTTTAAAAAACTGTTATAGTCTGTAAAGTACCAGTTATTTAATGTGTCAGATTCAACTTGTTGATGCCTACAATTGGTCATAGTTATAAATGTGCAATAAAATAGATAAAAACGAATGGTCTACAGCCTTTTATGGATCGAGCTTGAATTTCAGAAAGTTCCCTCTCCATGTACTAAAGGAAAAAAATTAACATTATTTTCAGCAATATTTTACTTGGATGTTATAATAATGATACTATTCCATAATTTACACATTCTGTTGGATTCCTTTTTCTTGTAACGGGCACAAATTCATGGATCTCTTCCAGTCAGTTGGCCAAATTTCTTGACATAAATCAGGACTTTATTTGTTTGCTGAAACAGCTCAATTGGTCTTCTATCAATTCCTGGGAACTTATATTTTACCAAACTTTCATTGCAGCTTTCACTTCTTCCTTCAGTACCACTGGTCCTTGATCACATGGTATGTTCTGAAGTGATTGATAATTAAACCTTTCTTTTTGGTACATTGATTCTGTTTCTTACTTCCATTATTTATAGAATTCTTCAGTTTTGCATGATGTAGTTTGAATTTTTTCTTCAGATCTTTCAACTTGAGCAATGTTAAGTATATATTCCCATTCTGGTTCTTTAGCTCCAGGTCTTTGCACATTTCATTATATTGTTGTTGTTGTGTTGATTGCACTCGAATCAAGCATGACTCATAGTGACCTATGAACAAAAGACCTGGAGTCTTTTGATAACTTTCATTTGTCAAGGTTAGTAGAGTTTCCAAAGGCATGTGGTTTAGGAAGTGGATGCCACTCCTGTTTCCAATTATACTACTATTTTTTCCTCCTTCCTTATGCTATTTTAAATCTTGCTCTCTGCTCTTTCATTTTATCATGTCTCTCTTATATTTTGGCTTCTCTATATTCAAGAGTTCATAAGGTTTTCAAAGGTCTGTTATGTCTCAGGAAAAGTGTAGCCACAGTGCTTCTTGGAGGTAAATATGGCTAAGCTTTATCTCTTATGCTTTGGACATATTGCTAGACAAGGTTATTCCTTGGAAAAGGCTTGGAAAAGTGCAGGCTCAGTGGAAGAGAGGAGAACCTCCAATGAGATGGACAGTGACTGCACTCATGAGTTTAAGTGTGTGAGGATGGCACAGAATAGAACAGTCATACTTGACTCAGTAACACATAATAATAGCATATTAAAGATTGAGCTCTAGTGATATAGTCCAGGGAGTTGTGCTGCTAATCCCAAACCAGTGCCACTCTGGTTGATCAAATCCATTGGCAACTGGGAGGGAGAAACATATGCTGTGCCATTTACAGCCTCAGAAAGCCAGGCAGCTGTGAATAAGTTCTGACTTGACAGCAATGACAAAGAGCAATCAACAGAGTGCCTTCTGACATTCATTTTGACCTATGTCTTTTTTTTTTTAAATATTTTCCTTTCTACATGTATATTGTATTCTAGATATAGCATCCCACAACTAACTGGTCTATGTCTGTTAATATTCAGTGCCTCACATCTGTTCTTGAGATGGTCTTTAAATTCAGGCGGGATAAATTCAAGAATGTATTTTGGTACTCATGGACTTTTAATATTATAAAGTCTGGTGGGAACTTACATATGAGTGATATACCACAGTTGCCCCTGACTTTGTTGTAACACTTACATTGAGCTTCATTATTTCATTGCACAAATGTGGTAATTTTGATTCCTGTATATTCCATCTCATGAGATCCATGTGTATGCAGTTGTTTGTTTTTTGTAAAAAATATTTTAATCAAATAAGTGCATTTCTTTTGTATTTTTATTTTTTAATTGTTTTTAGTTTTTTTAAAAAAATATTATTTTTTGTGTGTGTACCGTCAAATCAGATCTGACTGGTACAGGAGGAGATTACCCCTCCTTCTCTAGCAGAGCATCTGGTGGATTCGAACCACATACATCTGGCCACCAAAGCTTCCTTCTTTTGTATTTCTTAAACAAAATTCTTTTATGTGATGTCAGACCTGATTTCTGTCATGAAAGTGATATTTTGCTACTACAGATCCTTCTCCTATGTTTACAATGGTTGCATTACAACCACTAGTTACTATTAATGCATCTTGAGTTCATGATTGATCGATTTCAGACTGCAGTAGTTGGCATAAATCTCCAATTTCTTAATCATGGTTGGTATGTAAATTTGAAATATGAATACTAAATGATGAATAATGTTATATTAACAGATATTCTGTGTATGTGAGTGAATATTTCCCTATCACTACAAGCATTGTTGTTGTGTATCATTGAGTCACAACCAACCGGCAGCTGACCCTCCAGAGGATTTCCAAAGGCCGTAAATTACACAGGAGGAGACTGTCCATCTTTCTCCCGCAGAGTATCTGGTAGATTTGAACAATGCACCTGTGCATTGGCAGTGCCATGTCTTACAGCAAAGCCACCAAGAAGCTACATTGCAGTCCCAAAGACATGTGGTTCAAATCCACCCACCAGCTGCTCTGTAGAAGGGTGGACAGTCTTGCCTCCCCCACCCATGTAAATTAACTGCCTCTGAAAATGTGCTGGAGGGTCAGCTATGGTTCATTTCTGACTCGACAGCATACAGCAATAAACCACGAGTATAAAGCTTGAAATGTTCTTTTTGATGACGAATGCAATATTCTTTTTTATGATGAATACAATGTTTTGTGTACCCTAAGTAGTACCAGGATAGACATAGTATATGATTTAAAGTGTCCATTTCCAGTATATGACTGCCTAGGAGTTCTGGTGACCTAGTGGGTAAGAGGTTACATGGCCAACCCAAGGACAGGTGCTTCAAATCCACAAGCTTCTTCATGGAGGAAAGAAGGAAAATCTTCTCCTGTGCAATTATGGACTCTGAAAACCTGCTGGAAGATTAGATATGAGTCAGTGTTGACTTGAAAGCAAAGAGTAAGTGAATGCCTAGGATATCCATCTTTATGCATCCCATTTCATTTTCGTCAACTTCCAATTTTCCTAGACTAATACTTCATGCATTCCATGCTCGAATTACTAATGAGTGCTTGCAGCTGTTTTTGTTCCTTTTTAGTTTTGCCATATTAGCAAATGAAGGTCTTTTGTTAAGTGAAAGCTTTGCTCCATCCATATCTTTAAAGGAGAACCTAATTAGAGGAGACAACTTCTTGGCCCAGACACCCTGGAATGCCATTATTCATTTGTTCAATAAATTTTATGTGTATTCCATTTGTTGGAATAGTAGTAATCATAAATATACATTATATTAATTTAGAAAATATAACCATGCAAAATAACAAAACAATAATTTATCATTAATCTTGGTATCCAGGATGATCAGAGTAAGAAACTTTTGGTACATGTGTATGTGTGCATTTTCATGTTTTACAAAATTTGTAGAATTGGCATTCTTTTTATTTTTTATTTTTTTTCCTATAATTATATTTTATTAATTTTCATAAACATTTACAGAGATTTTGGGTTTCCATTCATTCATTGTTGCACTATTCTCTCTACCCTCCTCCCAGTTTGTTCTTGTCCAAATGCCACAGTGCTTGTCAAAGCCAGCTCTGATTAATCTTCTTTGTCAGTGTGTCCTTTGCCATTCCCTGTCACTCCTCCCTGAGAGAGACTTCACCCTGAGTCTTTTTATTTTTTATTTTTATTTTTATTTTTAAAAAAAAAATCTAAGTAATTTGATTTGAATCCATCAGTTTCTCCATGGGGAGAAAGATTGTGTCCTCACATAGGATTTCCTGCTTTTGAAAATCCACTGAAAGGGGTCAGCTATGAGTTGATTCTGACACAAAAGTACATGACAACAACGACAACAAATTAAAAGCAAATTATACATATGGAAGGGGAATTTTGGACACATAATTTTATTGACTAATATAGGTCATAAACACCAGTTATCTTTAAAAAGCCACTTATAAAATTTGAGATTATTTGAGGTTTAATTAAGAAGATAGTGGATTTGTTTCATTTTTAATAGCCTATTAAACTACTTGTCTTAGAAATTAATTCATTCCTAAAGAAATTCAAGCAATAATGGCATTTTATGTTGTTTTTGTTTTCTCTTACAGCAAGAATCTCGAACAACTCAAATTCTAAGATATTGTGAGAGGAGACTACCAATTACACCATCAGAAACTGGCTTAAACCAAGAAGGATTTAAAAAAAGAATACTTGCTCCTTTACCTCTACTGTGTCACTCCAGAGGGACGATTTTAAAGTCTTAATAAATCATAAGTGCCTGAAGCTCTCAACTTTATGTTTGTGTTTTCTCTATGTTTTCCACTCAAACTGCTATTTCTATTCCATTTTGATAAAAACCCCCTCTATATCAGAGGAAAATGACCTTATATCTTCATCTCAAGAGGCCAAGGATTTTAACCTATTTAATCTCATGACCAAGGGCAAAAGAGTATCAATTCTACCTGAGTTTCTTAGCTTGACCTGTATCTTCCTCCCTATCCACTTTCCATTCACAGGTTCTACCTTCAAGCTAGCTGTGTTATGTCTTTGAGTAATCTCTGAATATAACATATCGTTTGGTAATGTTTTACATAATCTTTAAAAACTTACACTGTCACTAATGGTCCTTTTGAAGGGTGTAAATGTGTTGAAGCATCTATTTTTAAGCAGTTCTTTTACTATCAAGATAAGGAAACAAAAGTTTTAGGATAACTTAATTCCACAAGCGCCTTCAAAAGTTTGTGAATCTATTTTTGTATTACTAGATAGAGTGTACAACATTTTATGATACAGGTCCTTTTCTCATTGTCAACATCTACCATAGCCAAACATTGGTATCTCAGAACCTTCTTGAGCCAGATAAACAGTCTGTATTAAAAACATATGTGCTATAAATGTAAATAAATGAAATTATTTCTTTCCTTAAATGATACAAATGTAAATAAATGAAAAATAAATAGTCAAAACATCACTCCCTACTTTGCTTATATTTAACCTTTCTTGTTTGGTTTTCAGATTTTTGTCCATTGTATCTGTGTGATTGTGGTATTGTTGTTAGGTATCATTGGATTAGATCCAATTCACTGTGACAATCAACACCATTAATATCAGCAGTCTGGAAAATAGTAGATGAGTCACATTAGAGAAAATCTACTGTCAGGGACCTCTCCAGAATCCTAGAAAGCAATTATATCAGAGTAAATGCTAAGGAATCCTATTCTCTGTTGCTTGCTATACATCTGAAAGTTGGACAAAGACTAAGAATTACAGAAAAATAGATGACTTTGAGTGTGCCATTTGAGAAGAGTACTTAGTCGCCTATGGACTGCCAATAGAACAAACAGGTCTGTCCTTGAGAAAGAGATACCAAGTGCTTCTTGGAGGTAAGCATGGTGAAACTCTTTCTTACATACTTTGGGCAGGTTATAAAGAAAGGCTAGTCCTTGAAAAGGGTCACCATATCTGGGAAAGTATAAGACTTTCAAAAAGAAGGATTGACACAGTAACTGTGGCATTGAGGCCAGGTGCACTTTTTCTTTTATGTGCAAGTCCATCCTGTTGTAGAAGGTGAAGAATCTGCTAAGAGGTATCATGATTGCCCTACCTAAAATGACCTGAATGCCATACCTATGTCCTAAGGATAACTTTACCTGACAATAAAGGCTGCTTAAATATTAGTGATTTAGGAACTCTGAAGGAGAAGTACACTATGTGAAACAAATATTTGCTAATTGGTGTGATCAGCTACAAACATATGAAACCTAAGTCCTTGGAGAGTGACATCATGCTTGGAAGGGTGGAGGGACACACAAGACAGGAAGACCCTGGAGGAGATGGATAGACTCAGCAATGGTCATAGTTCCGGGGGTAGGTGTGTCAGAGACAATAAGTCTGGCTCAAGATAGAAAAGGGTTCAGAACTGTTGTACATAGAGTCATTATGATTTGTAGGCAACTGAAAGGCACATAACAACAAAATTAATAATTCCCTAAGTGGTAGAAACCAAAGGCAACCAAACTATGACGTTAAGTCTATCCCACCTGAATTTCAGTACCATCTCAGGAACAGGTTTGAAGCTTTGAACACTAATGAGCAAAGACCAGACAAGTTGTGGGAGGATATCAAGTGTATCATCCAGGAAGAGTGCAAA
>NW_006400029.1:1083639-1089226 GCF_000299155.1 Elephantulus edwardii | reverse complement strand
AGTTCAGGCTGCTTTGAAGGAAATGGCAAAAAATAAGGCTCCAGAAACAGATGGTATACCAATTGACATATTTCAGTTAACAGATGCTGCCCTGGACGTGCTCACCAAGTTGTGCCAAGAAATCTGGAGAAAAACCATTTGACTGGCCGAGATCTATATTAGTTCCCATCCCAAAGAAAGGTGACCCAACAGAGTGTGGAAGCTGTAGAACAATCTCATTGATTTCACATGCAAGCAAGATTCTGCTGGAGATTATCCAAAAATGACTAGAACAGCACATCAGCAGCGAACTGCTAGAAGTCCAGGCTGTGTTTTGAAGGGGTCATGGTACTAGGGATATTTTCTCTAATGCTAGATGGATCTTGGCTGAGAGCAGGGAGTACCAGAGGAACGTCTCTCTGTGTTTCATTGATTAGGCAAAGGTGTTTGACTGTGTGGACCATAACAAACTGTGGCTGACTCTGAGAAGAATGGGAATCTCAGAACACTTGATCATTCTAATGTGAAACCTATACTTGTAACAGGAGACTGTCGTCAGAACAGAGCAAGGGAACACTGCATGGTTCAAAATTGGGGAGGGCATCTGCCAGGGATCCATACCTTTTCAACCTGTATGCAGAACAGATTATCTGGGAGGTTGGGCTCTATGAGGAGAAATGTGGGAACAAGACTGGTGGATGATATATCAACTCAACAATCAGTGTTATGCAGATGATACAACCCTGCTTGCTGAAACTGAGGAGGACCTGAAGCACCTGCTGCAGAGGGTCAAGGACTGCAGCCTCCAATATGGATTGAGGCTCAATGTCAAGAAGACAAATATTCTCACCACTGGGCAAATTGGAAGCATCAGGATGGATGTTGAAGAGATTGAGATTGTTCACAGCTTTAGTTTGCTTGGCTCCACAGTCAACACTCTTGGCACCAATAGCCAGGAAATTAAAAGGCGCATTGCCATGGGAAAGTCTGCTGTTAGGGACCTCTCCAAAGTACTGAAGAGCAGTGGTGTCTCTCTGGAGACTAAGGTGAGTCTGATACAGGCCATGGTCTCTGCAATCACTTGTTATGCATCAGAGTTCGACAATGACCAAGAAGGATCAAAGGAGAATTGATGCCTTTGAGCTGTAGTGCTGGAGAAGAGTATTGAGAGTACCATGGACTGCTAGGAAAACAAACAGATTCATCCTGTAAAGGGTTAAACCGGGTGGATCCTTGGAGGCAAGGATTCTGAGGCTCTGTCTAACATACTTTGGGCATGTTGTGAGGAGAGACTGGTCCTTGGAGAAGGACATCATGCTTGGGAGGGTGGAGGGACAGTGCAGGAGGGGAAGGCCCTCTATGAGGTGGATTGATTCAGTGACTGGGATGGGAGAGTCAGAGAGTGCGATTGGCACAGGACAGAGCAGAGTTTAGGGCTGCTGTACACAGGGTTGCTATGAGTCGCAAGCAACTCAACGGCACATAACAACAACAACAACAACAAGTAGTAGAAAAGGTTAATACACAACTACTATCAAAGATCCACAATTTGACCTCACCTAGAGGCACTTCGGTGGGAGAAAGGCCTGCCAGTTGGCTTCTGAAAAGTTAAAGCCTTAAAAACTCTATGGAGTAATTCTGCTCTGAAGCACATGGAACCATCATGAGTCAGAATAGGCTCAGTGACAGTTGTTTTGTTGTGGTTCCTCCCTATTTTGTTTTTAATTTATATATACCTTATGTATCATTCATATATATTACATCTCACACATTCCTACATTCACATTGTGTTTCAGATGATCACTTGTGTACATTGTGTTTTATAAGTCTAATCACAGGCACAAGGGCGAGGGCGCACAAGGGCGAGGGCGCACGATGTCTTATTTGCTGAGGACTGGTGACTTGGCAGCTTAATATCTGGGAACAGACTGTAACGCCTAACTCCCAGCACTGCCCAAGCCCTGCACTCCCATACCCGCCACAGCACTGTGTCTAGGGACACCACCCCACCACCATCCCTCACGCCCACAATTCTGGCACTCCCTGGTGGCCTCTCCACAACCCTGCACGCCCTGGAAGTGCTCCAGGGCTTCTAGAGACTCCTTCACCCAGCACAACAACAGCCTTGGACAGTACAATTCTGAGTCAGCACACAAAGGCACACCGTGGAGCCAGCCATCATCTGAAGCCACCAATTGAGATGCTGTGGGACTGATCTGCTACGAGAAAGGTTGGTAGGATCCTAATTGAGTTTTCTTGGGCACCACCGATTGTCTGTGAGAGTTCCCAAGGGTGAGCCCACTGGTGGGAATTTGGCTGAGCTCTCAGGGCACACCAACTGCCCAGGCACGAGTGGGCCAGTGATAATTTGGCTGAACTTTTGTGGACACTGCAGACCAGCCAGAGGTGAGTGGGTTGGTGGGAATTTGACTTTGTCTTATTGAGTCCCCTTCCTGGGCAAGGGTCACTGTGCAAGGGCAACTGCGTGAGCACCACTGGACAGGGACCAGTGAATGAAAACTACTGGGTGGGAGACAGACAGCTAAAATTTGAATAGGGACCCCAATTGTAAGCACACCCAGACAACTGAGACCTGAGTGAGGTGCCCCAAGTGGTTGACCTGCCCTTGTAATCGCCCCAACCACATGCATGCCCTACCCCATTTGGCTCCACACCTGTGTCCACCCTGCCTCTAATCCGGAGCACACTGACCTGTCTTACCTACAAAAGGTTGCTCTCACAGGATCTGAACTGACATTTCCCTAGAGTCAGATGTTCAGAGAAAAATACAAGTGGGCTAGCTATCCAACTGATCTCTAGACCATTATCTTCAGATCAAGAAGATATCAATGTCTCGAAGAAAGCAAGCTCTCCCACACAATACACAAGCACAAAGCAAGATATCACCTCCAAAGGGTGCCACAGTATCGATGGGTTTACTGAAGCCAGCAAGTCTGATGGAACTTTTTGACACAGAATTTGAAAGAACAATGATTGAATATTTTCAATGGATGAAAGACAAACTTGAAGAATTACAGTACACTATAAACAAAAACCAGGAGGAATGGAAAAAACAAAACAAAACAAAACAAAAAAACAGTCCAGAACAATGTAGAAAAAACAAATGAGACATTAGCGGCACTGGCAAAACAAGAAACCACTATCCAAAATATGAGGTCCAATGTTTCATTTGCTGTCAACATGATGGAGGGACACATGAGCAGAGTTGAAGAGATGGAACACAGAACCAGTGAAATAGAATACAAAATTGTCGCCACTGATCTGCTAGAGCAAAAAGCAGACTCAAAAAGGAAGGAAAAAGAAGAAAACCTAAGAATAATGTGGGACACTATAAAGAGAAATAACATGCACATCATTGGAATCCCAGAACAGGAAGAAGCAAGAAAAGACACTGAAAAAGTTGTGGAAGAATTACTAGAGGAAAACTTCCCAGGCATAATGAAGAATTAGAGAATATATCTACAAGAAACTCAGGGAACACCATATAGACTAGACCCAAAAAGAAAAACACCAAGGCATATCATTGTTAAATTTGCCAGAACCAAAGATAAGGAGAGGATCTTGAAAGTAGCAAGGGAGAAACAAAGAGTAAACTATAAGGGAGAGCAGATAAGATTAAGTGCCGATTTCTCAAAAGAAACCATGCAAGCAAGAAGAGGTGGAAGGACATATATCAAACATTCAAAGAACACAACTGTCAACCAAGAATACTGTACCCAGCAAAATTATCCATCAAATATGAAGGAGAGATCAAGATCTTCCCAGAAAAGCAGAACCTAAGAGAGTTTGTAAAAACAAGACAAGCATTGCAGGAAAGACTCAGAGATGTCCTTTTTACAGAGATACCACAGAAAGCATCATGGACCAAAGTAACTAGCAACAACACCAAAAAGAACTCAACACAATAATAGCAATAAAATCTTGCCTCTTAATAATCACACTGAATGTAAATGGTTTAAATGCACCACTGAAGAGAAAAAGAGTAGCAGACTGGGTAAAAAGCCAAAATTCATCAATATGGTGTCTACAGAGACACACCTGAAAAACGAAGGTAAAGACTAAAGATAAAAGGGTATGGATAAATATACCAAGTAAACGGCAACCAGAAAAAAGCAGGAGTAGCAATATTAATCTCTAATAAAATAAATATCAATGTAAAAACCATAACAAAGGACAAGGAAGGCTACATAATGCTGAGAGGGTCAATAGGACAAGAGGACATAATAATAATAAATATCTATGCACCAAATGAAAGACCTGCAAAATACATAAAACAAATATTAACAAAACTGAAAAAGGAAATAGACAACACTAATATAATACTTGGAGACTTCAATACACACCTCTCAAGAAAAGATAGAACTACCAGAAGGAACTCAACAAAGATACTGAAGAATTAAACCATACAATAAACCAACTAGACCTCATAGATATTTATAGGCAAATGCACCCCCAAAACACAGTATACCTTCTTCTCCAATGTACATGGAGCATTCTCCAGAATAGATCACATTCTAGGTCACAAGGCAAGCATCAATAAACTAAAAAAAACATGGAAATAATACAAAGCATCTTTTCAGACCATAATGCTACAAAATTAGAAATTAATAATATGACAATAAAAGAGGAAAAAACATGCATTTGGAAGCAGAACAACTCCTTGCTTGAACACGACTGGATACTAGAAGAAATAAAAAATGAAATTAAAAAGTTTCTGGAAAGAAATGACAATGAAAACACCACTTACCAAAACCTCTGGGAAACAGCCAAAACAGTAATTAGAGGTAAATTTATAGCAATAAGCAAAGACATCAAAAGGCAAGAAAAATTGACCACTAACACCATTAATAACTTAATATCTTCAGCAAATTGAAAAGGAGCAGCAAGAAAACCCGACACCCTCTAAAAAAACCGAAATTATAAAAATCAGAGCAGAAATAAATGAAATAGAAAACAAAAACCAATTGAAACTATCAATAAAACTAGAAGTTGGTTCTTTGAAAAGGTCAATAAAATTGACAATCCATTAGGAAAACTCACAAAGAAAGAAAGAACACAAATAATGCAAATAAGAGATGATTCAGGCAACATCACAACAGAACCAAAGAAAATAAAAAAGCTAACATTAGAGTATTAGGAAAAATTATACTCAAACAAATATGAAAACTTAGAGGCAATGGACAAATATCTAGGAATGTACAACCTACCTAAACTAACAGAAAATCAAACTGAACATCTGAACAGACCCATTACAAAAGAAGTAAATGAAAAGATAATACAACAACTTTTGACCAAAATAAGCCCTGGACTAGATGGTTTTACAAGTGGATTTTATCAAACATTCAAAGAAGAACTATCACCAATTCTACATAAACTATTTCAGGAAAGGGAGAAAGATGGAATTCTCCCAGATTCATTCTATGAAGCAAACATATCCTTGATACCAAAGCCAGGAAAGGACACCACCAAAATAGAAAACTATAGGCCAATATCTATTAAGAACATAGATGCAAAAATACTGAATAAAATACTGGCCAATAGAATTCAACGATGCTTCAAAGAAATAATCCATCATGACCAAGCTGGA
>NW_006400029.1:1079098-1080419 GCF_000299155.1 Elephantulus edwardii | reverse complement strand
ACTTCACTAATGAAGACATTCAGATGGCCAACAAGCACATGAAGAAATGTTCAATATCCCTAGATCCAAGAGAGATGCAAATCAAAACAACTATGAGATAATATCTCACGCCAGTCAGAATTGCAAAATTTAACAGAAGAGCAAACAACATATGCTGGGGAGGTTGTGGAGAAACTGGAACCCTTATTCACTGTTGGTGGGAGTGTAAAATGGTGCAACCACTGTGGAAGGAGGTATGGCAGTTTCTCAAAAAGTTGTAAGTAGAGATACCATTTGATCCAGCAATTCCACTACTGAGAATATATCCCAAAGAGACCATAACCGATATCCAAGCAGATATATGCATACCCATATTTATTGTGGCTTTGTTCACAATAGCAAGCAGTCAGAAACAACCTAGGTGCCCATCAACAAACGAATTGATAGAGAAGCTGTGGTATATTCACACAATGGAATACTATGCTGCATTGAAACCCAAGGAACTTACGCAATATTATTCAAAATGGATGAGCCTGGAGGACATTAGGCTGAGTGAAATATCTCAGTCGCTAAAGGACAAATATTGCATGGTGCCATTACTCTAAAATGGGACTGATATCAGGGCTAGGGTAAGATTGAGAAAAACTGGATAAATTGTCTATACTGCACTGAAAACAGATTAGGGAGTGAATAATTTAAAAGCGATGTATGATAGGGTATTATGTTTATCACAAGAGTCCACAATTAAGGTTGCATAGTGGAATGTACTTGGGGCAGTGGGAGGGTGTGGGGGGATTGTGTAGCAGGGAGGGAGTCTTTCTTTTACTTTTAACAGAGAGGAGCGAACTGGGGTGGGGGAGGGCTGGGCAGGGAGAGAAGTGCAGCAATGAATGAATGAAAATTCAAAATCTCTGTCAATGTTCATTTAAATTATTTTAAAAAAATTTAAAAATCTAATTACATTGACCTATGCCTATAATACACCCATCATTTCAGGTTCCCATTGGATCCCTCCGAACTCCTTTAAGATTTTAATCCACATTTGAATAGTTATCATTCTGTTTTCAAGATAATGGTCTTAGGGAATATTTGTCCTTATGAGACTGAGTTAATTCACTTAGCATAATGTTCTCTAGATTCTCACATATAGTTGTTGTTGTTTTTATATGCCGTCGAGCCGCCTGCGACTCATAGCGACCCTATGTACAACAGCCCTAAACTCCGCTCTGTCCTGTACCAATCACACTGTCTCTGACTCTCCCATCCCAATTATCCTAGTCACTGAATTAATCCACCTCATAGAGGGCCTTCCACTCCTGCGCTGTCCCTCCACCCTCCCAAG
>NW_006400029.1:1059038-1077700 GCF_000299155.1 Elephantulus edwardii | reverse complement strand
CTTCTTTTAATACTTCCTGGATCATTTAACATTCTGCCGAAAGCATCCTTAATTATAGCAACTCGAGGTTTGAATTTGTTCTTCAGTTCCTTGAGCTTAAGATATGCTGAGCTAGTTCGGCCCTTTTGATTTTCTGACTCCAACTGCTTGCACATTTCATTGTAATATTTTGTTTTGTCATCCCGTGCTGCCTTTCACAAAATTATTGCTCCTGATTCATACAGAATATTTCATTGTGTGAATGAATGTACTATACTTTCTCAATCCAATATTTGTTGATGGACATTGGGACTGTTTCCATTTCCTTGCTATTGTGAATAACACTGCTATGGACATACGTATACAAATCTCTATGTCTCAGTTCTATTTTCCTTGGAGTACAAGAATAACATTGACATAGAGAGTGATCTGTTGGTCTAGTGGACAGAAAGTGATGCTACCAAGCCCTTTGGTTGGTGACTAATCTGTGACTCTCTGACCTTGTTTTCCATAATTTTGTTCAAACATTCTTCTAGGTCATATAGCCCTGGAGTACCCACTTTTGGTACAGAGGTAACTTGTGGTTGCTTTGAAGCTGATCACTGTGACACTGATGTGCCAAATGCGTTAACTCATGGTGAACCCTGTTTGGTGGAGCTCCCCAATTAGGGCAAGCTTGGAAGCAGGAGTGACATCCACTTCTGTAATAGTGTGCCTCCAGAAACCCTGTAAACCTGGAGAGAGGATGAAAGTCACACAGGTGTTGAGGATTTTCGTTCATAGGGTCGCTATGAGTAGCCTACGACTTGATGGTACTTAATAACAACACTATATTTCCTGTCATTGAATAGCTGTGTCATATGAGGTTTGTGTTTGTTTTTTTTTTCAATTATTATTAATTTCAATGAAAACTTACAGAGACTTTGCGTCTCCATTCATTCACTGCTGCACTTTTCTCCACTCCTAAGTCTCTCCCCTAGTACACTATCCTCCTGGAAAAGTAAAACAAAAATTCACTCATTGTTTTAAAAACCCTCCCCTGGGTCCACTCCACTATGCAGCCTTCACTCTGGAGTCCTATCATGACAAAAATACTTAACCACATATCCCTTTTAAACAGTTTTCTCCCTCGTTTGTTTCACTGCACTATCCATTATTGAACCCATCTTTCTCAGTCTCTCCCCAACCCCATGTCAGTCCTGTTTTACAACAGTGGCACTATGCAGTATTTGTCCTTTTGTGACTGAGATACTTAGCACAATGTCCTCCAGGGTCATCCATTTTTAATAATAGTGCATGAATTTATTGTTTTTCAATGCAGCATAGTATTCCATTGTGTAAATATACCACAGCTTCTCTATCCATTTGTTTCCAACTCGTTGCTATAGTGAACAAAGCCACGATCAACATTGACAGAGATTTTGGATTTCCATTCATTCATTGCTGCACTTCTCTCCCTGCCCAGCCCTCCCACACACACCTAGTTCTCTCCTCTCTTTTAAAAGTAAAAGAAAGACTCCCTCCCTGCTACACAATCCCCCCGCACCCCTCCCACTGCCCCAAGTACATTCCACTATGCAACCTTAATTGTGGACTCTTGTTATAAACATAATACCCTATCATACATCGCTTTTAAGTTATTCACTCCCTAATCTGTTTCAGTGCAGTATAGACAATTTATCCAGTTTTTCTCAATCTTACCCTAACCCTGATATCAGTCCCATTTTAGAGTAATGGCACCATGCAATATTTGTCCTTTAGCTACTGAGATATTTCACTCAGCCTAATGTCCTCCAGGCTCACCCATTTTGAATAATATTGCATGAGTTCCTTGTTTTTCAATGCAACGTAATATTCCATTGTGTAAATATACCACAGCTTCTCTCCATTTGTTTCCAACTGCTTGCTATAGTGAACAAAGCCACGATCAACATGGGTGTGCATATATCTACTTGGATGTCAGTTATGGTCTCTTTGGTGTATATTCCCAGTAGTGGAATTGCTGGGTCAAATGGTATCTCTACTTGCAACTTTTTGAGAAAGTGCCATACCACCTTCCACCATTGTACACTTCCACCAACAGGGAATAAGGATTCCAGTTTCTCTACAACCTCATCAGCATTTGTTGCTTGCTGTTCTGTTAAATTTTGCTATTCTTACTGGGGTTAGATAATATCTTAGTTGTTTTAATTTGCATCTCTCTTAGAGCTAGGGATTTTGAACAATTCTTCTTGTCTTTATTAGCCATTTGATTATTTATCTTTATCTTGCGGTGCTTAAGTATTTTATAAATTCTGGATATAAGTCCCTTATCTGATATGTCATTACCAAATACTTTTTCCCAGTCTGTGGCTTTCTTTTTTTACCCTGTTGGAAAAATTTTTGGATGTACATAGTGATTTGATTTTAGAAGATTTCCTTCATCTATTTATCTTCTTCTGATTGAAGGTTTTTCGGGATACTTGGAAGACTGTTTATGTTGTCGATTAGGATTTGTAGCGTTCTTTCATGCTTTTCTTTAATGAGGCATATAGTCCTTGGTGTTAGTCCTAGGTCCATGATCCACCTTGAGTCGGTTTCTGTATATGGAGTGAGGTGTGGCTCTTGCTTGAGTCTTTTGCAGATACTTTTCCAATTTTGCCAATACCATTTGTTAGAATGGCTGTCATTTCCCACTTAACTGATTTCATCTCCTTGTCAAAAATCAGTTGACCATAAATAGATGGGCTGATCTCTGGGTTCTCAATTCTATTCCATTGATCCATGTGTCTGTAATTTTACCAGTGCCATGCTGTCTTATCTACCACAGCAGTGTAGTAGGATTTGAAATCAGGGGGTGAGATACCTCCTACCTTTCTTCTATTTTTAAAGGAGTGCTTTGCTTATTCGGGGCTTCTTTCCATTGCAAATGAAACTGGAGATTGCCTTTTCCATCTCGTTGAAGAATGGGATTAGTATTTGTATTGGGATTGCATTAATTGTGTAAATTGCCTCTGGGAGTATTGCCATTTTCACAGTATTGAGTCTTCCTATCCATGAGCAAGGGATATTCTTACACTTCTCAAGGTCTCTTTTTGTTTCTTGTACTAATGTTTTGTAATTTTCTTCTAATAGATCCTTTGTTCTTCAGGTTAAATTTACTCCCAAGTATTTAATCTTGTGATTTGCTATTGTGAAGGGTATTGTTTTCCTTAGTTCAGGCTCTGTATTTTCTTTGTCACTGTAGAGAAATCCAACTGTTTTTGTATATTCATCTTGTATCCTGCTACTTTGCTGAATCGGTCCACTGTGTCCAATAGTTTTCTTTTCTTTCTTTTTTTTTTTTTTTGTCCAATAGTTTTCTTGCTGAGTCTTTAGGGTTTTCTAAGTATACTATCATATCATCTACATAGAGAGATAATTTTACCTCCTCTTTGCAAATTTGGATCCATTTTATTCCCTTCTCTTGTCTTACTGCTTTGCGAAGACTTCCAAAACAATGTTAAATAAGAGAGGTGATAGTGGGCATCCTTGCCTAGTTGCTGTTCTTAAAGGGAATGCCTTTAGCCTCTCTGTTGAGAATAATGTTGGCTCTCAGGTCTGCGTATATACTTTTTACTATGCTGAAGAAATTCCCCTCTAATCCTATTTTGTTGAGTGTTTTCATCAGGAAAGGGTGTTGCATTTTGTCAAAGGCCTTTTCTGCATCAACTGATAGGATCATTTGGTTCTTGTTCTCTGCTTTGTTTATGTGATGAATGACATTAATTGTTTTCCTTATGTTGAACCATACTTGCATACCTTTTATGAATCCCACTTGGTCATGATGATTTATTTCTTTCATGTATCATTGGATTCTACTGCCCAGTATTTTATTCAGGAGTTTTGCACCTATGTTCATTAGAGATTATTAGCCTATAATGTTCTATTTTGGTGCTGTTCTTTCCTGGTTTTGATATCAAGGATAGTTTGCTTCATAGAATGAGTCAGAGAGAATCCCATCTTTTTCTATTTTCAAAATAATTTATGTAGAATCAGTGACAGTTCTTTTCTGAATGTTTGATAAAATTTGCTTGTAAAACCGTCTGGTCCAGGGCTTTTTTTTGTTGTTGTTGTTGGAAGTTGTATTACGTTTTAAATTTCTTTTTTTGTAACGGGTCTGTTCCAATGTTCAATTTCAGTTTGTGTCAGTTTAGGTAGTTTGTCCATTTCTAAGTATTTGTCCATTTCCTCTAGGGTTTCATATTTGTTTGAGTATAGTTTTTCATGAGGGCTTCAAGCCCAGAATGGGGAAGAGGGGAGAGACAGCAGCTATGTTTGCTCCACCCAGGGTTGCTATAGCCCGGTTGCCAGAGAGAGTATGGTGATGTTTGCCCAGTGTTGTGGCAGTTTTTGGACACGAAGGACCGCTCTGCCTTCAGGAGCCAGGCAAACCAGGCTTGGTCTAGGGTTTAAGGCAGCAGAGGGATTCAAGCCCAAAAAGGCTCTCGCACTTGTGACCCTCAGGCCTCTTTCCTTGTTTTTGTTCAGACATTTCTCTAGATCATGTAGCCCTGGTGTACAGGTTGCTGTACAGTGGTCACTTTTTGTTGCTGTAAGGCTGATCACAGTGACACTGATGTGTCAAATGCATTAATGGCTGTCTACACAATGTGGACAGAGAGTGGGTGAAGCTCCCCGATTAAAACAAGCTTCGAAGGAGGAGTGGCATCCACTTCCATAATAGCTTGCCTCTGGAAACCCTATGAATCTGGAGAGAGGATGAAAGGAACCCAAGCATCGAGGACTCTCCTTCATAGTGTCTCTATGAGTCACCTGCGACTCGATGGCACTTAACAACGACAATAACAACAACATAGTTTTTTCATAATACTCTAATGTTAGCTTATTTATTTTAGTTGGCTCTGTTGTGATGTTGCCTGATTCATCTCTTATTTGGATTATTTGTGTCTTCTCCTTCTCTTTTGTGAGTTTTGCTAGTGGTTTGTTGATTTTATTGAGCTTTTCAAAGAACCAACTCTTGTTTTGTTGATAGCTTCAATTGCTTTTCTGTTTTCTATTTCATTTATTTTTGCTCTAATATTTATAATCTCAGTTATTTTAGAGGGTGTCAGGTTTTCTTGCTGTTCTTTCTCAATTTGCTGGAGATGTTGGGTTAGAGAGTCAATCGTCAATTTTTCCTGACTTTTGATGTGTTTGCTTATTGCTATAAATTGACCTATGATTACTGCTTTGGCTGTTTCCCAGAGATTTTGGTAAGTGGTGTTTTCATTGTCATTTGTTTCAAGAAACTTTTTAATTTCATTTTTTATTTCTTCTAGTACCCAGTCATATTCAAGCAAGGTGTTGTTCAGCTTCCAAATCTATGGTTTTGTTCTCCTTTATCTTCTTGTTATTAATTTCTAATTTTGTAGCATTATCTTCTGAAAAGATGCTTTGTATTATTTCTATGTTTTTAAATTTATTGATGCCTTCCTTGTGACCTAGAATGTGATCTATTCTGGAGAACGTTCCATGCACATTGGGGAAGAAGGTATACTGTACTTTTTTGGGGTGCATTAGCCTATAAATATCTATGAATTCAAGTTGGTTTATTTTGTGGTTTAATTTTTCAGTATCTCTGTTCAGTTTTTTTCTGGTAGTTCTATCTTTTCTTGAGGGGGTGTACTGAAGTCTCCAAGTACTATAGTACTGTTGTCTATTTCCTTTTTCAATTTTGTTAATATTTGTTTTATATATTTTGCAGGTCTTTCATTTGGTGCATAGATATTTATTATTGGTACGTCCTCTTGCTCTATTGACCCTTTCAGCACTATGTAGTGACCTTCCTTGTCCTTTGTGATGGTTTTTACATTGCTATTTATTTTATCAGGAATTAATATTGCTACTCCTGCTTTTTCTGATTGCCATTTTCTTGGTATATTTATCCTTACCCTTTTATTTTAGTCTTTCTTTATCTTCATTTTTCAGGTGTGTCTCTTGTAGACAACATATTGATGGAATTTGTTTTTAATCCAATCTGCTACTCTTTTTCTCTTCAGCGGTGCATTTAAACCATTCACACTCAGTGTGACTATTGAGAGGTAAGGTTTTATTGCTATCATTGTGTTGAGTTCTTTTTGGTGTTGTTGCTAGTTAGTTCGGACCATGCAGCTTTTTGTGGTATGTCTGTAAGAAGGACATCACTGAGTCTTTTCTGCCATGCTGGTCTTGTTTTTACAATCTTTCTTAGGTAGTGCTTTTCTGGGAATATTGATATCTCCTTCATATTTGATGGATAATTTTGCTGGGTACAGTATTCTTGGTTGACGGTTGTGTTCTTTGAGTGTTCGATATATGTCATTCCACTGTCTTGTTGCTTGCATGGTTTCTGCTGAGAATTCAGCACTTAATTGTACCTGCTTTCCCTTATAGCTTACTCTGTTTTTCCCTTACTGCTTTAGGATTCTCTCCTTATATTTAGTTCTGGCATATTTAACTATGATATGCCTTAGTGTTTTTCTTTTGTGGTCTAGTCTATATGGTATTCGCTGAGCTTCTTGAATATATATTTTCTCATTCTTCATTATGCCTGGGAGGTTTTCCTCTAGTAATTCTTTCCACAACTTTTCAGTGCCATTACTTGCTTCTTCCTTTTCTGGGATTCCAATGATGTGAATGGTATTTCTCTTGATGGTGTCCCACATTATTCTTAGGTTTTCTTCTTTTTATTTCTTTTTTAAAAATATACTATTAATTTCAATGAAAATTTATACACTTTGGATTTCCATTCATTCATTGTTGCACTTTTCTCCCCTCCCAACCCTGCCCCCTAGTACACTACTATCTTGGAAAAGTAGAAGAAAAATTCTTTCATTGTTTTATAATCCCTCCCCCCAGGTCCATTCCACTATACAGCCCCTACTCTGGACTCCTGTCATGAAAAATACCTAAGAATTTTCCCTCTTAAACAGTTTTCTACCTCATCTGTTTCAATGCAGTGTACATTATTCAACCCATTCTTCTTCGTTTCCTTCCAATCTTGAGGTCAGTCCTGCTTTACAACAGTGGCACCATGCAGTATTTGCCATTTTGTGACTGAGATACTTCACTCAGCATGATGTCCTCCAGGGTCACCAATTTTGAATAGTATGCATGATTTCCTTGGTTTTCAATGCAGCACAGTATTGCATTGTGTGAATATACCACAGCTTCTCTATCCATTCATTTGTTGATGGCCACTTAGATTGTTTCCAACTCCTTGCTATCATTGACAAAGCCTTGATAAACATGGGTATGCATATATCTGCTTGGATATCATTTATGGTCTCTTTGGGGTATATTCCCAGTAGTGGAATTGCTGGGTCACATGATATCTCTATTTGGTATTTCTACTTGCAACTTTTTGAGAAAGTGCCATACCACCTTCCACAGTGGTTGCACTATTGTACACTCCCACCAACAGTGAATAAGGGTTCCAGTTTCTCCACAACCTCACCAGCATTTGTTGCTTGCTGTTCTGTTAAATTTTGCTATTCTTACTGAGGTGAGATGATATCTCATAGTTATTTTGATTTTCATTTCTCTTAGAGCTAGGGATTTTGAACATTTCTTCATGTGCTTGTTAGCCATCTGAATGTCTTCTTTGGTCAAGTGTCTGTTCATGTCCTGTTTTCCGTTTTTTTTTAGTCTGCTTTTTGCTCTAGCAGATCAGTGGTGACAATTCTGTCTTCTGTTTCCTTTGTTCTTTGTTCCATATCTTCAACTCTGCTGATGTGTCCCTCCATCATGTTGACAACCTCTAAAACATTGGACCTTTTATTTTGGATAGTGGATTCTTGTTTTTCCAGTGCTGCTAATGCCTCATTTGTTTTCTCTGCATTGTTCTGCATTGTTTTTATGAGCTCCTCCTGGTTTTTGCTTGTAGTATCCTATAATTCATCACGTTTGTGTTTTATCCATTGGATGTATTCAGTAACTCTTCTTTTAGATTCTGTACCAGAAAGTTCCATCAGACTTTCTGGCTTCTGGAAATCCACTGATACTGTGCACCCTTTGGGGATGACATCTTTCTTTGCTCTTTTGCATTGGGTCTGAAAGCTTGTTTTCTTTGAGACATTGATATATTCTTGATCTGAAGACAATGCTTTAGAGATTAGTTGGGCATCTACCCCACATGTGTGTTTCTCTGAACTTCTGACTTCTGGGAAATGTCAGTTCAGAGCCTGTGAGAGCAACCTCTCGTTGGCAAGACAGGTCAAGGTGCTCCCGATTAAAGACAAGTTGATTGACTGGACGTGTAGGCACTGGTGTGTTGCCAAATGGGGTGAGGCATGCACAGGGTTGGGGTGTTCGCAAGTGCAGGTCAAACACTTGGGGGACCGCATTTGGACCTCAGCTGTCTGGATGTGGTCGCTATTGGGGTCCCTACTCAAATTCCCTCTGTCTGTTTCACACCCAGTGGTTTTCACTCAGTGGTCTCTGCCCAGTGGCACTGTCACAGGTGCCTTCATTCAGTAGCTCCTGCCCAAGCAGTGTCCTGGATCCAACTGGACCCGAAAAGTCCAAGTCAAATTCCCACTGACTCACTAGCCTCTGACTGGTCTGCAGAGTCCACAAAATTTCAGATAGATTACCACTGGCTGGCTCCGATCCTGGGCAGTTGGCGTGGCCCAAGAGAGCTCAGCCAAATTCTACCAGTGGGCACGCCCTTGGTTGCTCTCCCAGGTAATCAACAGTGCCCTAGAAAACCCAATCAGGATCCTTCCGCCTTTATCCTACCAGATTAGTTCCACAGTAGCTCGGCTGGTAGCTTCAGGCAATGGCTGGATCCGTGGTGTGGCTTTCATTCCTGTAGCTCCAAAAGGAACTTCTGCAACAGAAGTTCTGATTAGAAATTCTTCTGTACAGGGCTTATCAGGTTGGTTGGTGCAGCATGCAGCATGAAGGATTCTCTAGTGAGCCCAAGGGCCACTAGGGTCAGTGGGCCATGGCGGGGGCAGACGTGCATGGTTTTGCAACTGCCATGGGGGGGGAGGAGGAAACATAGGGATGGGGGAGCACAGGGGCACGGACCTGGGACACTACCACAGGGAGGTAGGGGGCAGGGTTTGGTTGCCACATGGGGGTCATGCAGTGGCTGGCCATCTCCCTTCTGGGGTCACCTGGCGGCCAGGGGCAGTTGCTCCTTGGGGTTATGTGGTGGTCAGCAGCAGTGGCTCCTCAGGGATCTCATGGAAGCTGGGGACGGTTGGCTGTTCCTCCTGAGTCACATGGTACCAGGTGGTTGCTCCCTACTTGCTCCTGGTGGGTGGGTTCCACAGTGGCTTAGCTGGTGTCTTTTCGCTGGGACTCAGCTGTCCTGTGTGAGGTTCAAATTCCAGCTCTTTGTCTGGGATTTCTATGTTCAGCTTTTTGAAGAAATGCCCAACTCCCTTCCATTTCACAATTGTACCATTTTACAATAACACTAGCAATGCATAAGAGTTCCAATCTTTCCACATCCTCTCCAACATTTATTGCTTTCTGTCCTGTTAAATTTTGCTAGAGTGAGATAATATTTCATTGTGGTTTTGATTTGCATCTCTTAATGCCAGTGATATTCAGCATTTGATCATGTGTCTGATGGCCAAGAAAATGTCTTCCTTTGTGAAAAGTCTTTCCATGTCTTTTGACAATTTCGTGATTAAGTTATCAGTTTTTTTCCTTGTGGAGGCAGGGTGGGATTCTATAAACTTTTGTTATGAGACTCTTGTCTAAGTTGTCATTGTAAAATGTCTTCTTCCAGTCTGTAGATTTTCACAATATTGAAAAAAGTTTTTGAAGCTTGCGGGGACTTAATTTTTAGAAGGTCCCATTCATCTATTTTGTCCACACCTGGTTGTGCCTTTCTGGCTCTATTTGCAAGTCTACTTATATAACAGACTAGGCCTTCTAAGTTTGGTCACATTTTGTCTCTTATCTTTATGATTTGGGGCTTTACCCCTCTGTCTCTGATCCACCTTGAGTTGATATTTTTGTGTATGGTGTGCAATGTGGTGGTCAGCTTTCTGCAGGTGGATTCCAGTTTTGCAAGCAGCATTTGTTGAAGAGGTTGTGGTTTTCCCATTTGATAGAGTTGTTGGGTTTTTTTTCCTTATCAAGTACCAATTGACTGTAGGTAGATGGGTTAATTTCTGTGTTTTAGATTCTATTCCATTGTCTATGTGTCTGTCATTACATCAGGATATTTGGCGATTACAGCAGGATAGTAGGTTTTGGATCAGTGACTGCTATGTCCTTCACTTCATATTTGCTTTTTGAAATGCTTTGTTTATTCAAGGTCTCTTTCCTTTCCAAGTAAATTTTCCATATGCCTTTCTACCTCTTTGCAAAATGAGTTTGTATCTGTACTGGAATTGCATTAAATTTTGCTTTTAGTACAACTATTATTTTCACTATATTGAGTTTTTCTATCCATAGATGGGGACTATTCTTCCACTTAGGTAAGTCTCTTGTTGTTTCTTGAAGTAGTTATTTGTAGGTTTCCTTATAAAGAACTTTTGTGTCTCTAGTTGGGTTTACTCCTAAGTATCTCAGTTTGTGGTTGGCTATTGTAAATGGTATTATTTTCTTATCTTCCTTTTCCAGGTTTTCTTTGTTATTGTAGAGGAATTCAACTCATGTTTTTAAATATGTTGATCTCATATCCTGCCACACTATTAAATTGGTCTACTAGGTCTAAGAATTTTTTGGTTGAGTGTTTGAGCTTTCAGTTTACACTATCACCTTACCTGCATATAGTGACAATTTTACCTTGTCTTTGCCAATTTGGATGCCTCTTTTTTTTTCTTTTGCCTAATTTCCCTAGGGAAAACTTCCAATAAAATATTCAATAAGAGTGCTAAAAGGGGCCTCCTTGTCTGGTCCTTGTTCACAAGGGGAATGCCTAGCCTTTCTCCACTGAGAACTATGTTGACTCTTGATTTTGTTTATATACTTTTCACTATGCTGATGAAATTTTCTCTATTTCTATGTTGTTGAGTGTTTTGATAAAAAAATAATACTGGATTTTATCAAATACCTTTTCTGCATCAATGAATAAAATTATGTGGTTCTCTTTCTTTGCTTTGTGAATATGATGAAATAACTTTGTTCATTATCTTATGTTTAACCATCCTTGAGTATCTGTTATAAAACTCACTTGGTCATGATGAATTCTTTATTTTTAAATTTTATGTATGTATGTATGCATGTATGTATGCATTTATTTATTTATTCATGCTTTCATTTATTTATTTATTGGTATAGCTTTGTTTTCTACTGGCCAAGATTTTGTTAAGGATTTTGCCTCTAAATCCTTGAAAGGTACTGGTCTGCAGTTTTCTTTTTTAGTAATGTCTTTGCCTACTTTTGGTAATAAGGTTTTGCTTTTTTCATTGAATCACTCTGTGAATGTCTCTTTTTTTTCTATTTTACAAAATAATTTAGGTATAATTGGTGATAGTTCATCTCTGAATGTTTGGTAGAATTCAGCCATGAGTCCAATTTTTTGTGTGGGTGTTAGAATCTTCCTTGGACCTGCTTAATTTCTGCATTTGTGATGATTCTGTTCAAGTTTTGTTTCAGTTTCTGTAGGGTGTGAGTTTATAGGGTTTTGTCACTTTCCTTTAGATTTTCAAATTTATCCGAGTATATCTTTTCATAGCATTTCATTATTATCAACTAATTTCAGTTGTTTTTGTCACCTTTTGTGATGTCACCTCTTTCATTTCTTATTCTAGTTATTTGTCTTATTCTAACTACTTATATCTTCCTTTTCTTTTCTTTTATTAAGTTTGCCAATGGTTTATTTTGTTGACCTTTCCAAGGACCAACTCTTAGTCTCATTTATGGTTTCAATTGTTATTGTGTTTTCTATCTCATTCATTTCAGCTCTTGTTCTTATAATTTCCTTTCTTCTGGAGGCTGTGAGTTTAGATTTCTGTTCTTATTCTATTTCATGAAGGTGTTGAGTTAATTAATTTTGCTTCTTTCTTCTTTTCTTATGTGTTTACCTGTTGTTATGAACTGTCCCCTGAGCATTGCCTTAGCTGTAACCCAGAGTTTTTAATATATCATATTTTCAATTTTTTTGTGAAATTTTTTTATTATATCACTCTGGTTTATGAAATAAATGTAAAAAATAACAGCAACCAAGATATATAGCACATTGTTTAAATAAAGATCAACACATATAAAGACTGGTAAAAATGTACATTCTTTATATAATATGTGCTATTCTCGGGCACATGAATAAATAAGAACAAGAACCATTTTCTTGTATCATAGGTCAACAATATTTTGCATTAGTGATTCCACAAACAATAAGGGAACAATAAATTCATTTTCTTCAACTTGAGTATAAAAACTAGAAACTCTTTGCATATCTAAACAGTACCTGAAAAATAGAGGACAAAATGTAGTCCCAACTCTAAAATTAGGGACCCAACTCTAATTCTATAAATTGTCAGAGGCCTCAATAACTACATGTACTCTTCTGAGAAGCAGAAAAACAAAACTAAGTTCAGATTTGTGCCTACAAGTACTAATAGAGCTACACTGAAGAAATGTCATTTTCTTTTTAAAAATAACTTCAAATTTTACAATAAGTGTGAACGTCTCATCTTATTATGAATGTAGACAACATGCAAATAAACTGATGATAAAATGAATATGATTTGCAGTAACACTTTACATGGTCTTCCAAATGAATTTGTTTCTACTGTTTTAGAAATAGTAGATACACTTTTTTAATTTAAAAAGTTCACGAAAAGCAGTTGTTTTAGACCTCAAAAGTGAAAGCCTTTATGAAAAGCTTGACCTATCAATGGAGTGTTCTGGTAAGAAAAATCAAGTTTCCCATCTCTGAATGTGGGCTCAAGGTATCAGGACACAGCCAGAGTAGCTCAGCACCAGGCTTCACATGGTCCTCCAGAGCAGGCCAGGATGGAATCTCGACTTTTTCAGGCCTCACATCCCATCCAGAGCAGGTCAGGATGGAATCTCAACTTCTTGCCTTTTTTTATCAGCTGCCCACAACTTTCTTTCCTTTTTTTTTTTTTAAAAAGGACTCTATCTTAGCTGTTACTCTTGAAAGTAAACTTCTGCTTCATAAACTCTTATTTAAAGGAAACTGTAATGAAGAAAACAAGGTGAAACTGTGAAGAAATTGGCCTAGTCACCCTCTCCCCCCCAAAAAAAAAATTAAAGAAGGAAAAATACTGAGGCTGGTAATCAGCGTTTATATACTATACAAGTAGTTGGCCTGTGAGCTCCAGGTAAGACACATTCAGTTTTGTTTCGAGAAATTATTTTCAACTTTAAAAAAAAATTTTTTTTCTATAACCCAATAATGTTCTAGCATCGTGTTATTTAACTTCCACATTGGTGGTTTTATAAGCATTATCTTCTTTTCATTAATTTCTAATTTTATAGCATTGTAGTAAAAAAGATACTTTGTATTATTTAATTTTTTTAAAAAATATTGAAGCTTGCTTTGCATCCTAATATATGGTCAATTTGGCTAGTGTACCATGTGTACTTGAGAAGAAAGTAAATTGACTTTTAGTTGGCACAGTACCCTGAATACATCCACAAGTTAGAATTGGCTGATTGTGGTCGCTTCAGTGCTGGATCGCTTCTGTGCTGCACTGCTTCTGCCTGTGGCGCATATCCAGTCTATTAGCTAGATACCTGAATTAAAATTTTCCTAGGGTGTCCTAGACTGTCCTCTTGCCTGGAGCACTAGACAGTGGCACCACTGTCTGGTGGGGCCTGCCCCCTCTGGCTGGAGGACTCCCCCCTTCCTGAAGCCTAGACCCCTGAATCTGTCTCCTATCTGCCTGGATGCTCGCACCTTCCATCTGGAAGCATGGCATTGACTCTTCCCCTGTAATTCCAGGTCACACTGCCTAGACACAATGCCTGCTGCCTGGAAGTTGCAGCCCCCTGTCACCTGGGATTCCCTCCCCTGCTGACTACAAGCCCCACTCCTGCCGCCTGGAGGACCTGACCCCATCATTTGGACCCACTGCCTGGATGTCCCAGCTTCACTGCCTGGAGGATGACCCACTGATGCCCTTCTGAACTGAGCCAATGACATCATGACCACAGGTGAATCCATTTCATTTCCTTTCCATTACAAAGTGTGAGCTGCCGTTAGTCCAGAGGATCTTGGACTAGCCTAACTGAAGCAGTTCTCTGACAGAGGAGGCTTCTAATTCACAGGTCTTTTCCCTCCTGAAAGGAAACATATCTTCTCTTGAGTCAAAAGTTCAGAGAGAAACTTAGGCAGGGTAGCTGCCTCACGCTACTCTGGAGCAGTGACATCAGACCAAGAGCCTTCTATTACCCCAGGCATGAAAAACCTTCCCACAGCGATGTAACTTAGGAAGCAGGCTACTGCACACCTTTCACAAACCCAAAATAAGATGTCATCCCAAAAAGTGACACAGTATCAATGGATAAAAGTCACCCAGTATCAACAGATTTCCTGAAGCCCGAAAACCTGATGGAACTTTCTGACAGAGAATTTAAAAAAACAATGATTGAATATTTTAAATGGGTGAAAGACAAACTTGAAGAATTATAGGACACTGCAAGAAAAAACCAAGAGAAACTTAAAAAAAAAAAAAAAGAAAAACCCCAAACCATCCAAAACAGTGCAGATAAAAAAAACCAAAAAAACAAACAAAACAAACCCATGAAGATTTACAGGCTCTGGAAAAACAAGAAACCACAATTCCAAATATGAAGAAGAATGTTTCAGGGGCTGTCAACATGTTGGAGGGAAATACGAACAGTGTTGAAGAGATGAAACACAGAACCAGTGAAACAGAAGATACATTTGTCACCACTGATCTGCTAGAACAAAAAGCAGAATCAAAAAGGAAGGAAAAATAAGAAAGCCTGAGGATAATGTGAGACACCATAAAGAGGAATAATATGCACATAATCGGAATACCAGAACAAGAAGGAGTCAGTAAAGGTATCGAGAAAGTTGTGGAAGAATTAGTAGAAAAAATCTTTTGAGGCATAATGAACAATGCAAGAATATATATTCAAGAATCTGAACAAACACTGAATAGAATAGACCCCGCCCCAAAAAAAAATCACCAAGGCAGAAATAACTGAAATAGGAAACAAAAAAACCAATTGAAACCATTAACAAAATTAGGAGTTAGTTCTTTGAAAAGATCCATTAAAATGACAAACCATGAGAATAAATAACAAAGGAAGAGAAGGAAAAGATAAAAATAATATGAATAAAAGATGAAATGGGCAATGTCACAACAGAAGCAACTAAAAGAAAAAGGCTAACACTACAATATTATGAAAATCTATACTCAAGATAATATGAAAACCTAGAGGAAATGGACAAATACTTGTGGACTCACAACTTACTTAACTGACACAGACCAAAATCGAACACCTGAACGGACCCATTACAAAAAAGAAAAAAAAAAAAGAATTGAAAAGGTAACACAACAATTTCCAGGCAATAAAGCCCTGGACCAAATGGTTTTACAATTGAATTTTATCAAACATTCAGAGAAGAACTGTCACCAATTCTACATAAAGGATTTCAGAAAATAAAAAAAAGATGAAATTCTTCCATTCTATGAAGCAAATATATCCTTGATACCAAAGTCAGGTAACGACATCACCAAAATGGAAAACTTTAGGCCAATATCTCTCATGAACACAGAGGCAAAAATCCTGAATAAAACCCTGACCAATAGAATCCAACAATACACTAAAAAAATTTACTATGACTAAGTGGAATTCATAACAGGTATGGAAGGATGGTTCAATATAAGACAACATTTAATCAGTGTAATTCACCACGAGTCGCAGGCGACTCGGCACATAACAACAACAACAACAACAACAACAATTCATCACATTAACAAAGCAAAGGACAAGAACCAAGTGATAACTTGAGGCAGAAAAGGCCTTTGACAAAATCCAACACCCTTTCCGGATTAAAACACTCAACAAAATAGGTATAGTGAGAAATTTCCTCAACATAGTAAAAAAAAAAAGTATATACACAACCCAAAAGGCAACATTGTTCTCAATAGAGAGACTAAAGACTTTCCTTTTTTTTCTTTTTTTTTTTTTTTAGATTTAGTTTGTTTATTTTTCATTTTGAGAACAGGAACTAGGCAAGGATGCCCATCTCCTCTCCTATTCAGTATTGTATTAGAAGTCTTAGGAATAGCAACAAGACAAGAATAGGAGGTACTGAAATTGGCAAAGAGGAGGTAACATTATCTCTATATGCAGATGACATGATATTATACTTAGAAAACCCTAAAGACTCAGCCAAAAAAAACCTACTGGACATTGTTGACCAATTCAGCAGTATACAAGTGTCAGGATATGAGATCAACATAAAAAATCAATTGGATTTCTCTACAGGGAGAAAGAGAATGCAGAACTGGAGCTAAGAAAAACAATCCTCACCACAATAGCTAACCACAAGATTAAATATTTGAGGGTAAATCTAACTAGAAACACAAAAGATCTATTAAAAAAAATTACAAAACATTACTACAAGAAACAAAAAAAGCCCTGAAGAAATGGAATAGCCCTTGTTCATAGATAGGAAGACTTAATATTGTGAAAATGACAATTATAATAAAGGTAATCAACAAGTTCAACACAATCCCAATACAAACACCAATTCCATTCTTCAATGAGATGGAAAAGCCAATTTCCAATTTTATTTGGAATGGAAAGAGACCCGGAATAAGCAAAGCACTCCTTATAAAGAAAAACAAGGTAGGAAGCATCTTACTCCTTGATTTCAAATACTATTACACTGCCGTGTTGGTTAAGACGGCTTGGTATTGGTACAATGACAGACACATACATCAATAGAACAGAGAGAACCCAGAAATCAGCTCGCCTACCCATAGTCAACTGATATTTGACAAGGAGATGAAATAAGTTAATTGGAAAACAATAACCTTTTAAACAAATGTTGTTGGCAGAATTGAAAACTATCTGTAGAAAATTCAAGCAAGACCCACAACTCACACCATACACAAAAACCAACTCAGGGTGTATCAAGGACCTAGAACTAAAACAAAGGACTAGAAACTTCATCAGATAATTACTTGGAAAAACTCTAGAAGCCCTAAACCACAACATGAACAGTCTTCCAAGCATCCTGAAAAACCTACAACCAGGAGAGAATACAATAGATGAATGGGACCTTCTAAGAATCAAATCCCCATACACATCAAAAAACTACTCCAACGGGGTAAAAAGGAAAGCCACAGACTGGGAATAATATTTGGTATTGACATGTCTGAAAAGGGACTTATATAGTAGAATTTATAAAATTCTCGAACACCACAAGATAAAAGTAAACAACCCAGTCACAAAATGGGCACAGGATAGGAAAGGACACTTCAAAAAAGAAGACAGTCAGATGGCAAACAAAGCCATGAAGGAATGTTAATAATCCCTAGGTCTAGGAGAGATTCAAATCAAAACAACTATGAGATATTATCTCACCCCAATAAGAATAGCAAAATATTAAAAAAAAAAAACAGTAAACAACAAATGGTGGCTAGATTGTGGAGAAACAGGAATCCTTATTCATTGTTGGTAGGAATGTTGAATGGTGCAACCACTCTGGAAGTCAGTATTGCACTTTCTCAAAAAGTTAGAAATACCATTCGACCCACCAATTGCACTACTGGGAATACACCTTAAAGAAACCAGGACTGTCATCCAAACAGATATATGCACACTCATGTTTATTGCTATGTTCTTCACTATAGTAAAGAGATGGAAACAACCCATGTGCCCATCAACAAACAAATGGATATCTCAGTCACAAAGGGACAAATATATGGTACCACTGTTATTTTTTCTTTTTTAAAATTTTATTAATTTTAATGAATATTTACAGATATTTTGGATTTTCATTGATTCATTCATTCATTCATTCATTCTTGCACTTTTATGCCTGCCCAGCCCTCCCCACCCCACCCCAGTTCGCTCCTCTCTTTGAAAAGCAAAAGGGAAATTCTTTCTTTGGTATACAATCCCTCTCGCACCCCTCCCACCACCTGAGTACACTCCATTATGCAACCTTAATTCTGGACTCTTGTAATAACCATAATACCCTTTAATATATCACTTTTAAATTATTCTCTCCCTCTTCTGTTTCAATGCAGTATGCATAATTTAATCCAGTTTTTCTCAGTCTTATCCAACCCTGATGTCAGTCCCATTCTACAACAGTGGCATGCAGTATTTGTCCTTTTGTGACTGAGATATTTCACTCAGCATAATGTCCTCCAGGGCTACCCATTTTGAATAATACTGCATTAGTTCCTTGTTTTTAAATGCAGCGTAGTATTCCATTGTGTGAATATACCACAGCTTCTTTATCCATTCGTTTGTTGATGGGCGCTTGAGCTGTTTCCAACTTCTTGCTATTGTGAACAAAGCCGTGATAAACATGGGTGTGCATATATCTGCTTGGATGTCGGTTATGGTCTCTTTAGGGTATATTCCCAGTATTGGAAGTGCTGGGTCAAATGGTATCTCTATTTGCAACTTTTTGAGAAAGCACCACACCACTTTCCACAGTGGTTGCATATATGGTGCCACTGTTGTAGAATGAGGCTGACATTGGGGTGGGAGTAAGACTGAGAAAAACTGGATAAATTATGTTTACTGCA
>NW_006400029.1:1056928-1058893 GCF_000299155.1 Elephantulus edwardii | reverse complement strand
GGGGAAAAAAGTGCAACAATGAATAAATGGAATTCCAAAATTTCTGTACATGTTCACTGAAATTAATAATAATAATAATAAAAAGAACAAGCAAAAAAAATAGAAAAAAGGAAGGAGGCATCTCACTCCCTGATTTTCAAATCCTACTACACTGCCGTGGTGCTTAAGACAGCGTGGTACTGGTGCAATGAGAGACACATCACATCAATGGAATAGAATTGAGAACCTGGAAATCAGCCCATCTACCTATGATCAACTGATTTTTGACAAGGAAATGAAATCAGTTAAGTAGGCAAACAACAGCCTTTTTAAAAAAGGGTGTTGGCAAAACTGTAAAAACACCTGCAGAACACTCAAGCAAGATCCACACCTCACTCCATATAAAAAAAAAACAATTCTAGGTGGATTATGGACCTAGGACTAAACCAAGGACTATAAGCTTCATTAAAGAAAAACTTGTATGAACTCTAGTAGTCCTAATCCACAACATAAACAGTCTCCCACGTATCTTGAAAAATTTACAACCAGGAGAAGATAAAATAGATGAATGGGACCTTCTAAGAATAAAATCTGTATGCACATCCAGAAACTTCTCCACCAGGGTAATAAGGGAAGCCACAGACTGGGAAAAAGTATTTGGTAATGACATGTCAGATAAGGGACTTATATCAAGAATTTATAAAATACCTGAGCACCACAACAAAATAAAGGTAAATAATCCAATAGAAAAATGGGCACAAGATATGAGCAGGCATTTCACCTAAGAAGACATTCAGATGGCCAACAAGCACAGGAAGAAATGTTCAAAATCCCTAGCTCTAAGAGAGATGCAAATCAGAACAACTATGAGATATCATCTCATGCCAGTCAGAAATGCAAAATTTAATAGAACAGCAAGCAACAAATGCTGGCGAGGTTGTGGTGAACCTTGAACCCTTATTCACTGTTGGGAGGAGTGTACAATGGTGCAATAACTCTGGAAATTTGTGTGGCGTTTTCTCAAAAAGTTGCAAATAGAAATACCATTTGACCCAGCAATTTCACTACTGGGAATACACACTAAGAGACCATAACTGACATTCAAGCAGATATATACACACCCGTGTTTATCGCATAGTAATCTTAATGCAAAGTTGTTGTATAAGATGGAGTCGAAACTGACTCGTAGCTGATCCTCAGAGGATGGTTCCTTTAGAACTCAAGCACAGTTTCTTACCACTAGGTCACCAGAGTTCCGTTTTGGAATTGTTGTTGGTATGTGCCCTCAAGTGCTCAACAGCGTTTCTAAATCTGAATCATTATGAAAGCCGACTTGCCTATCTTTCTCACTAGGATGGGCTCAAAACTTTACTGGTGAAGAGACTATTGGGTCACAGAAGTAAGAGACTTCCTGTCTTTCCAAATGCTTCCCTTTCCATTAGCAACCTAGTCCTTAGCCCCTGTGCTATCAAGACTTCCTTAAATATGTTGGAGATGGTGAAGATGGTGCCGCATAGGGCAGGGCTCAGATCCATTGTTCATAGGGTCGCTATGAGTCGTAGTCAATTGGCACATAAAAACAAGAACTGGGCCCACACAACCTTACAGTAGAAGATGGAGAGAAGTCTCTCAAACCACGGCCCAGAGGAGTTAGAAGGAAGAATGCATTCTGCAGGCCCAGGAGCACTCTCCTGTGGAAAACAATAGGGTAGGAAGTTCCACAAGGGATCAGCTACCACGGGGAGGAAGGATCACAACAAGAACCCAGGAACACAAGTGAGACTTCGGTTTTGTCTCCCATTTACCTCAGAAGTTACTGCTCTCCATCTTCTTAAAAAGCTGGTGCACCACTCTGATTTGAAGATGAAAACTCTGGCTCAGACAGCAAGAGAATCAGATCATTTTCAAGGCAGTGCTCTCTTTGTTCAGCCCAGCAGGTCCTCCAGGTGAGTTGAGAAAAGGCCACTTCCCAGGAGAGAAGCTTGG
>NW_006400029.1:1053680-1055753 GCF_000299155.1 Elephantulus edwardii | reverse complement strand
CTGGTTTAATCCTTTCCAGGATGAATCTGTTTGTTTTCTTAGCAGTCCGTGGTACCCTCAATACTCAAAGGCATCAATTCTCCTTCTATCCTCTTTAGTCATTGTCCATCTCTCTGATGCATACGTGATTGCAAAGATCATGGCCTGTATCAGACACACATTAGTCTCCAGAGACACACCATTGCTCTTCAGTACTTTGGAGAGGTCCCTAAAATCAGACGTTCCCCATGGTGGAAGATTTATCAACAATCTGCGTTATGCAGATTACACAACCCTGCTTGCTGAAACTGAGGAGGATGTGAAGCGTTTGCAGCAGACGTTTAAGTTCTGCAGCCTCCAATATGGATTGAGGCTCAATGTCAAGAAGATAAAGATCCTCACCACTGGACCAATTGGCAGCACCAGGATGGATGGTGAAGAGATTGAGATTGTAAATAACTTTAGTTTGCTTGGCTCCACAGTCAACACTCTTGGCACCAGCAGCCAGGAAATTAAAAAGCGTATTGCCTAGGGAAAATACATATATGCATACACTTTTTTCCCTTTAGTTTTTCATTTTGCTTCCTTAATAAGTTTTTCAAGAAACAAACCTATCTACAGAGTAATAATTTAGTTAGATTTTGAAAATAAGATTTTTGGATGTATGTGTCTGTGTTTGTGTTAATAAGTATGTCTGCATTTATTTGTGCATGTTATTTTAATCAGATAACAAACAGTAAGATTTAATTAAAACAAGCAGTTGGGTCAGCTACATTAAAGTATTGCCAATTATTATTTTCCAGTATCTTTTATTAGAGTTAATTCAACCATTTCACCTGAAAATTTATGATGTGAAAAATTAGTATTGCTAAGAAATTAACTAGCAAATAACTTATTTTAAGAAGAAAGTTGTGATTTATAACTGTTTTGTAACTTCTGAAGGCATTTAAAATTACAGATCTCTCAAAAAGGAAGACTAACAGTGGCCTATGTAATATTTGTTTTTTTGTAACTGTGATACTTCACTCACCATAATGTCCTCCAGGGTCATCTATTTTACATAATACTTCATGAGTTCCTTGTTTTTCGATGCTGCTTAGTATTCCATTGTGTGGATATACCACAGCTTCTCTATCCATTCATTTGTTGAAGGGCTCTTGGGTTGTTTCCATTTCTTTGCTATTGCGAACAAAGCCGCAATAAACATGGGTGTGCATATATCTGCTTGGGTGGCAGTTATGATTTCTTTAAGGGTAAATTCACAGTAGAGGAATTGCTGGGTCAAATGGTATTTCTATTTGCAATTTTTGAGAAAATGCCATATAGCCTTCCATAGTGGTTACACCATTTTACACTTCCACCAACAGTGAATAAGGGTTCCAGTTTCTCCACAACCTTGCCAGCATTTGATGTTTGCTGTCCTGTTAAATTTTGCTATTCTTACTGGGTGAGATGATATGGTTGTTTTGATTTGCATCTCTCTTAGAGCTAGGGATTTTGAACATTTCTTCACATGTTTGTTTGCCATCTGAATGTCTTCTTTGGTAGAGTGGCTGTTCATATCTTGTGCCCATTTTTCAATTGGTTTATTTACCTTTATCTTGTTGTGGTACTTGAGTATTTTATAAATTCTTGATATAAGTCCCTTGTCTGACATGTCATTACCAAATATTTTTCCCAATTTGTGGCTTCCCTTTTTAACCTGTTAGAGAAGTTTTTGGATGTGCATAGGGACTTTATTCTTAGAAGGTCCCATTCATCTATTTTATTCACTCCTGGTTGCAGATTTTTCAGGATGCTTGGAAGACTATTTATGTTGTGGATTAGGACTTCTAGAGTTCTTCCAAGCTTTTCTTTAATGAAATGTATAGCCCTTGCTTTTATTTCTAGGTCTGTTATGCATTTTGAGTTGGTTTTTCTGTATGTAATGAGGTGTGGATCTTGCTTGAGTTTTCTGCAGATGTTGTTGTTGTTGTTGTTATGTGCCGTCGAGTCGTTTGCAACTCATAGTGACCCTATGTACAACAGCTCTAAACCGTGCTCTATTCTGTGCCAATCTCATTGCCTCTGACACACCCATCCCGATTACCTCAG
>NW_006400029.1:1037038-1052880 GCF_000299155.1 Elephantulus edwardii | reverse complement strand
AAGTATAGGTTTCGCATTAGCACGATTAAATGTTCTGGGATTCCCATTCTTCTCAGAGTCAGCCACAGTTTGTTATCATCCACACAGTCAAATGCCTTTGCATAATCAATGAAACACAGATAGCCATTCTTCTGGTATTCTTTGCTTTCAGTTTTCAAATTTTGCCAGCACCATTTGTTTAAAAGGCTGCCATTTCCCCACTTAACTGATTTAATCTCTTTGTTGAAAATCATTTGATCTTATGTAGATGTGTGGATTTCTGGATTCTCAATTCTATTCCATTGATCTATCTGTCTGTCATTGTACTAGTACCAGGCTGGGGAGGAATTATGTATACTGCATTGAAACAGATGAGGGAGAAAACTGTTTAAAAGGGATATATGACTGGGTATTTTTGTCATTACAGGAGTCCAGAATGAAGTCTGCAAATTGGAGGGTACTTGGGGGAGGGATTGCCTAACAATGTAAGACTTTTTCTTTTACTTTTCAAGGAGAAGAGTGAAGTGGGGAGAGGGGGTGGGCAGGGAGAAAAATACAACAATGAATGACTGGAAACCTTGTCTCTGTAAACTTTCATTAAAATTAGTTTTTTTTTTTTAAAGGAAGCCCAAATGTGCAAAAGTACTGGCTCCCTTATGTGTCTTTGAATGCAGCAGCAGAGTGCGTGTTGGGCTTCCCCGAGGTTGTACATTTTGGAGTCCACCTGACCACGGAGCTCAGGCCAGGCAGGGTGCCATAAAGCCAAGACCTACAACCCCAAGGACCTTGCTGTCCTCCTGGACTCAGAGAGAAAAAGAGAGCACAATGCCCCCTGGTGGTCATGAGCTGCCATTGTTCAGTCTCCAACTTCAGGGTCCCAGCGTAGAAGCAGGTCAGCAATGTTGCCTCTCTTGCTGCTCCTCTTGGGCCTTGGCTGGCTGACCTCTGCAGATCACAGTAGGTGATATGCCCTATGCTCTGCTTCTTGGAAGAGCTGCCTTACTGAGGGCTCAGGGTGTGGGTGGGCATTCTTTTCTTGTTCCAAGAGCTCAATCTGGGTTGGAAAGAGATCTGCCATGGAGAGATTAGGAAAAGATGCCAGTTGCCCTGTTTCAGTACTTGGGGGTGAAGGGGAGAGGGGAGTTAGTTGTGAAACTGGGACAAATAACTATCTTGAGCAGACAAGCAGCTCCTAAGTAAGCTGGGGAGGAGTGAGCATGGGTGAGGTCCAGAAACCTATGTCCTTACTTTCTCTTCTAGGGAAGAAGCTTCCTGAATTAACTGTATTTGGTGGGTGTGCATATGTGTGTTTGTGTCTTTGAATTAGATAAAAGGGAGATGAGAAAATAAGGTATTGAGGAAAAAAGGTAAGAATAAGAATACTGGGAAATGTCCCTATCTCTTCTTTTTACTGTAGATTCTGAAATACCATTTCTGTCAATTATAGTACTGCAGAAGATTTGGACAGATACCAAAGACAGACGGTGATACTGCACAAACACGTGTAATTACTAAATCTCTCTCTTTTTTTCAATAACGTTTGGATTAGCTTATTTGTTAATATGCCCAGAGAATGTAAGGCTTACATCAATGATTGCCAACCAAATTACAGACACCACATTAAGAGGTTAACATATATCTAAAGCTATCCTGCTGTGATACAGGCCATGATCTTTTAAATCATTTCTTATGCTTCAGAGAGTTGGACAATGGCTAGGGAGGATAGAAGGAGAATTGATGCCTTTGAGCTGTGTTGCTGGAGAAGAGTATTGAGAGTATCATGGACTGCTAGGAAAACAAACACATTCATCATGGAGAGGATTAAACCAGGTGGCTCCTTGGAGGCAAGGATTCTGAGGCTTTGTCTAACATAATATGGACATGTTGTAAGGAGTGACTGGTCCTTGGAGAGGGACATCATGCTTGGGAGGGTGGAGGGACAATGCAGGAGGGGAAGACACTCTATGAGGTGGATTGATTCAATGACTGGGGTAATTGGGAGGGTGTATTGGAGACAGTGCGATTAGCACAGGACAGAGCAGAGTTTAGGGCTGCTGTACATAGGGTGGCTATGAGTCGCAAGCAATTCGACAGCACATACCAACTACAACAACAACATCCTGCTGTGTGTTATAATTTTGTGTAGGTTTTCAAATTCTCAGATGATGATCGTTAGAAAAGATGCTGTTTTACTGAATTCTTTGATAGCTATTTGGCAAGGAACAAATGTTATTTAAAAATCTCTAGCGCATCGGAAAATCTTATAGATGCGAGAATCTGAATTGAATCCTTTAGTCTGAATCAATTCCACAACACACAACAAAGATGCTGTAGCAGATGACTAGGTGATAGCTAGTTTCTATAATTTTATCTGGGTTCTAAGTCTGACAGTTGGGCCACAACTACACAACTGCAAGAATAAGAAAATTACACATTTTATCAGTACCTTTGCATAATTTAGCTCTTTATATTTGTTCTATGATGGCTTTGAGAAAGGTAGTATTTTAGACACCTTACCTATGAATTTTGAAAGTATAAGAAACCCATTAGGGCCTCTCCTTATGTCACCAAGAGAATAAAATTGTCCTTCTTTTAGTTTCTATTTTTTTCTGCCTCAAAACTCAGTTTTGTTTTATGGCCATATTTTTATAGTTAGTTGACAAAGATAAAAACATCTTTTTTTAAAATTTTATGAATAGCCTAATTCTGATATAAAGCTGCCTCTATATTTATTGTTGTCACTGTTATGTACTGTCTAGTCAACCATGGTGGCCTAGTGGTAAGAAGTTGTGCTGCATTTTCATAGGCACATGGTTCGAATCCACCAGCTGCTCGACGGGTAAAAGATGGCAACCTCCTCCCGTATGATTAATGGCCTCTGTAAACCCCTCAGAGGGTCAGCTTTGGGTTGGTTCTGACTCTATGGTACTCAACAGTACTCAACAATAACAAAAGTCAACCATGACTTAGAGCCACCCATGAACAACAGATCTTGTGCAACAATCCCTGCCATCCTTAAGCCCGTTGTTATAGTCACTGTCTTGGTCCATCTCCAGAAGGGCTGTACTTTTTTTTTTTCTGACCCTACCTTTTTTATCATGATGTGTTTTTATAAAGACTGGCCCCTTTATAACATGCCCAAAATATATGATGTTTCAATATTCTTGACTCTAAGGTGTACCCTGGTTGCACTCCTTCTAAGAAAGATTTTTGAGTTCTATCGGCAGTCCTTAGGTTATTAAACTCTTTTCTAACACCAATTCAATGTTGTTGCTGTTCTTTGGTCTTCCTTATTGTTTATTTGACTTTCATATGCCTAGGAAGCAATTAAAAACACCATGGCTCGGATTAGGTGCATCTTAGTCTTTAATCCTATATTACCTACTCTTTAGCCTTTTATAGAAGTTCTTGACAGCAGATTTCTCCCACGCAACACATCTTTTGATTTCTTAACTGTTGCCACTATGGGTGTTGATCATGGATTCTAGTAAAATTAACTCATTGATGACTTAAATATTTTCTTTAAGATTAGCAGTTTTTACCTAACCTGATGGACAACACAGAAATCAGATTAACTACATCTGTGGGGGGGAAAATAGTTGAGGTAGCTTAATATCAACAGTCAAAACCAGGCCAGGAACTGACTGTAAAACAGACTGTTGATTACTCATGTACAGGTTTAAACTTGACAATCACTAGGAATGATAGAAGGGTTGATAGAAGGAAAATGGATGCATTTGAGTTGTGGTGCTGGAGAAGAGAATTGAATATGCCACGGACTGCCAGGAGTACAACAGGTTAGTCCTAGAGAGGGTAAAACCAAGCTGCTTCTTGGAGGCAAGGATTCTGAAGCTTATCTGACATACTTTGGACAAGTTGCAAGGAGGGACCAATCCTTGGAGAGGGTTCATGCTTGGGAAAGTAGAGGGACAGCGCAGGAGAGGAAGACCCTCAATAAGATGGATTGAGTCAGTGACTGGGGTAATGGGGGTAGGTGTGTCAGAGACAATAAGGTCAGCTCAAATTAGAGGAGGGCTCAGAGCTGTTGGTCACTATGGGTTGCAGGTGACTTGACAGCACATAACAACAACAACAAACAGAAAAGTTGGATATTCATTCATTGTTGTACATTTTCCTCTCTACTTAAAAAAGAAATCATTAATTGTCTCATAATACCCTCTTCCTTCCCAAGTTCACTGTACTATGTGTCTCTTAATCTATACTGTTGTCATATAATTAATGCCTAAACATCTATTCCTTTTTAAGTAGTTCTTCCCTACAACTATTCCAAATGCAGTGTTCATTATTTTACTAAGGAAACAATGGATGTTCTTTTGGCATCTCCTTTTCTCCATCTCACCATCAAGTTAATATTGCCCCAAATTTTATTATGAGCCATTAGAAGATATATGTTCTTGTTTTCATGTAACCTTTTTATTGTTAAATACATAACAAGTTTCTCAAGAAAATTATCATTGTGATCTCTCTTTTTTGTCTTACCATTTGATAAATTCATAAAATGCCTCTCCAATATGGATTTTTGTGACAAAAATTTTTTAAACATACAAACTTAAAAAAAAAATTAAAACAAAGTTGTACCACTTGAATAATATTTTAGTGTGTTGCCCAGTCAACATTTTAGTGTTATTAACCCATTGTCTTTTGCAACAATTATAGATATAAATGTTGATCTGATTCTTGCTCCTTGTTATGTTATCTGTTTGTCTGGTGTTCCCTCCACCCCCGGGAAGTTGTTAGAATTTTCTATTTGCTAGTATTTGAAATTTCATGTGGGTTTCCATTCCTCCATTCCTGCCCCGCCCCCACATTAATGCCCAGTTTGTAATTTCCTATTAATTATTGAGGAGTTTTCTCTCTCCTTCTGAAACTGTCATTATATAGATATTGACAGTTATATTCTTTTTGTCTTTTATTTTACCTTTGTATTTTCTGTTTATTTTTACTGTTTATTTCTGGGGGAGGTTCTCGATCTGGTTGCCCACACTGTAACTCCAGGGACCTAATGTTTGGAGAGCTGCCCTCTGAATATCCCTCCTCTGCGGTGGACTAGAACCCTCTGCGACCTATTTCTTCTCTGGATTGTCTCCGCTCTGCTACCAGCAGCTCGTTTGCTCAACTTTCGCGGCGTCTCGTGCACTCAAGTCTGGCTCGAGCTTGTGCGCAGACTCACCTCAACCTCAACTGCTGTTACTCAGGCGGAGCTCCAGTCCAGCGGAGCCATGATCCTTCTTCTAGTCCTTCTCACCGGATTTGCCCAACTGTACGCTGACCACGGTAAATCTGAATACTTGCCTGCCCCTTGCTCCTGCCCAAACCCGGGCTTTTAAGGGGGCTTTGTTCCAGGCGGAGTCCTCTCCTTTTCACCCCTCCACAGGGTCTAGCAATAGGCCTCTGTGCTCACCCGACCTGCTTTTAACTCTTACTGTAGCCTTCAGAGATTGTGACCAAGAAGGGAAATGAAAAGTGAACTGGGAGAAGGGAAAGAGAGGGAGAGGGTGTTAAAATGTACAGTGATGAATGAATGAAAATCCAACGTATCTATAAACTCATAAAAATAACAATTAAAAAAATCTTTTCACTCTTCTGGGATAATTTCTTTAACAGTAAAATAGGCAAAAAGGGAAAATGTGGGCTTGTATTCATTCAGAACTCTTTTATTCCAGGAATAAGGGAGACATTTTATAATCAGTCCCTGATTTGACAAAGACCATCCTCCACCTGTTTGCTCCATTGAAATAAATCTATATTTTACATCTGTAGTCAATAGTCGAGCTCTTTTGTCCTGCACATGATCTGGCTTTCCTGATGCTCCAGTGTTTCCCCATTTTTACTACTTTTCAAGCAATAGATTTCTTAATCGGTGTCACTAAAGTGAAGTTATTTAACCATCAATGTGTGTGTGTCAGAGAAAGAGACAGTGGCAGAGGGAAAATACAAACGAGATCTTGGCAGAGATTCAGAAAAGGGCTCAGAAATTTGTAGGTAGGAATAATCAGAAGGGCAATGGAAAAGGAGAGCCCCCAATTCACTTCAGGAGGGTGTATTCAGCCTCACATCTCCATCTGGTTTCTGCAGTGATAATTCTTTACAGGAAGAGACTGAACATACTTAGACTTTATAAGTGGATAATAAATTACAAGTATTAAAATAATACTGCTTATTTTTCTTTTAGATTCTCATAAAAAAGTTCTGCAGACCACAGTTCCAGAGAAGATTTCATCATCTGACCACAGAAAACACAATGTAATTGGGAAATATCTTTTTATATTTTAGATTGTGTTAAGTTGCCTGTGAAGACAAGATCAGCATTGCTAAATATGCACAAGCAGGGATTTATTTCTTTGAGGCAGAGTTGACAGTTCACAATAGGTTCACAGCAGGGAGCAGTTAATGTGTATGGGTACATATAGTTAACTGTACTTTTGCGAGTGGAGGAGGCAGAGTTTCTGTTGAAGATGATTCTCTTCAACAAGCTAGGCATTGAGCTCATGGGGAAGCCCCTGAAGCTCCTCAGGATTCTGTCTCCTCCATTGCCCTCTAGTAGGATCTGACACCTAGGGGACTCTCCACTATGATTTGAGATTATAAATCACAGAGGAAATTGCCCATCTTTCTCTCCACAGAGCAGCTAGTGTATTAGAAAAACCTGCCTTTGAGTTGGAAGCACATTTCCTTACCACTAGACTACCAGAGCTGCTGGTTGTTGTTAGGAGCAGGTGAGCAAATGAAGCAAGTCATGCAAGCATAGGATCAAAGTCTGTCTTAATTTAAAATGAGAATATTTTGTTAATTGTGGGATTTTTTTATATTCACTTTTGGCTCCACAATCAACACCCTTGGTACTAGCAGCCAGGAAATCAGGACATGAATTGCATTGGGAAAGTTGGCTGTCAGGGACCTATGCAGAGTACTGAGAGCAACGACGTCAGTCTGGAGACTAAGGTGACCTAATCCAGGCCATAGTCTTTGCAATTGCTTGCTATGCATCAGAAATCTGGACAATCACTAGAAATAAGAGACAATTGATGCTTCTGAGCTGTAGTACTAGAGAAAAGTGTTGAATATACCGTGGACTGCCAGGCTGCTCCTTGGAGGCAAGGACTCTGAGGCTTCCTCTAACATACTTTGCTTATGTTGCAAAGAGAGACCAGTCCTTGGAGAGGGACATGAAGCTTGGAAGGAGGGAGGGACAGTGAAAGAGAGGAAGACCATTGAGATGGATTGATTTAGTGAATGGAGTAATGAGAGTAGGTGTGCCAGAGACAGTAAAGTTGGCACAGGGTAGAGCTGGTGCCAGGGCTGTTGTACATAGGGTTGCTGTGAGTCACAAGTGACTCAATGGCACCTCACAACAACAACACAACTAGTGCTTTAGTGGTAACTGCTGCGCTACAATCCCAAAGACATGTGGTTCAAGTCTACCAGCTGCTCCAGAGGAGAAGGATGGACAATCTCCTCCCGCATGATTACTACCTCTGGAAACCCATTGGAGAGTCAGCTAAGGGCCAGATCCCACTTGACAGAACACAGCAACAAGTCCTGTGCAATGGGCTCAAGCATGTTGGAGATCATGGAGTGGGACAAGGATAGGACAAGGTTCTGATCTGTTCATAGGGTCACCATGAATCATACTTGACTTGATGACACCTAACATCAACATAATCAACAACAATTCTATCTTTGGTGATTCCTTCAGCCTCTTACTTGGCTATTTCTTCCAGTGAGGCTCTGAATAGTGATAATTCTCCTGCAGGCCTATCTGGTGATTAGCACAGGCTTTCTCCACAGGCTTTGTAGACTAAATTTGTAAGGCTAAATTATAAGTAGATATCCTGCTCTACTTATTCTCCAGGGAAATACGCTTCTCAATTTTTTCTCCCTATTATACCCCCTGTTTTCAAGTTAATTCCAACTTTTCCTTGTCCTCTATCAGGTTTTAACTGGTAAAATTTTGAGGATAGGGTCCATCTTTCTCTTGGAGGAGCTGGTTGATTAGAAGGTCTAATTTTCTAGTTTTTAGCCCTATACATTAGGCACTATGCTATTCAGGCTCTTTCCTTCAGGTAGAGGATAATGATCATAATTGTGAATGTTCAAATTTATATTTCTTTAATTGATTTTTTTCAAAGCCTTCTCTTTCTATTTAATATAAAGATTTACTGCATGAAGCCCTTGCTCACCACTGTTCCCAGTTGATTGATGGTAACCACCTATCCCCGCATGCCATTCTCTCTTCGGTATCTGGGCTTTATTTACTGAGAGAATACACCCCACATCACTTTCATGTGCATTGTTAGCCATGAAGCAGTACATAAGCTTACTCCAGTTTTTCTATTTTTTAGGGTCAAAACTTTCTAATTTTCAGCTGATGACAATTTTTTATGCTATGGACAGTGTCTCTTAAGTTTAGTGGTAATGTCTCTGAAGGGAGGTTGATGTGTCCTATAGAACTGGTGTGTAGATTGTATTGGCGCAGCATCTGCTTTTTGTACCTGTGGGCATGGTAAATCTTTTCTCGCGAGTCGCTTCTCTATTTTTTGGCCCCGGCCAAATGCTTGCTGCAGAGGGTCAAAGACTGCAGCCTTCAGTATGGATTGAAGCTCAATGTCAAGAAGACAAAGATTCTCACCACTGGACCAATTGGCAGCATCAGGATGGATGGTGAAGAGATTGAGATTGTTAATAGCTTTAGTCTGCTTAGCTCCACGGTCAACACTCTTGGCACCAGTAGCCAGGAAATTAAAAAACATATTATGATGGGAAAGTCTGCTGTTAGAGACCTCTCCAGGGTACTGAAGAGCAATGGTGTCACTCTGGAGATTAAGGTATGTCTAATACAGGCTATGATCTTTACAATCACTTGTTATGCATCAGAGAGCTGGACAATGACAGATGAGAGGATAGAAGGAGAATTGATGCCTTTGAGCTGTGGTGCTGGAGGAGTATTGAATGTACCGTGGACTGCCAAGAAAACAAACAGATTCATCCTGAAGAGGGTTAAACCAGGTGGCTCCTTGGAGGCAAGGATTCTGGTGCTTCGTCTTACATACTTTGGACATGTTGTGAGAAGAGAGACATCATGCTTGGGAGGGTGGAGGGGCGGTGCAGGAGGGGAAGACCCTCTTTGAGGTGGATTGATTCAGTGATTGGCATAATCGGGATGGGTGTGTCAGAGGCAGTGAGATTGGCACAGGATAGAACAGAGTTTAGGGCTGTTGTACATAGGGTCGCTATGAATTGCAAGCGACTTGACGGCACAGAACAACAACATGATCAAAAAGGGCTCAGTTTGATTTTTTGTTTAATGTTCCTTTTCCTGGTATTAATAATACCAACTTTTCTGCTAGATGTTTTTACCACTGATCATATAAATATTATTTCCCAATTGTCTGGTCTCTGTATTAAAAATATTTTTAATAGTATGATTTTTAATTCAGGATTTTTAATTGTAATTATGTGAGAGATTCTCCCTTTTTATAAACAGAGGTAAATGTGAGATATAAATGCGATTTATCTTGACTCATACAGTATGATGTGAATCCTGCCCTACCCTTTGCCGTCTTCATAATTTCTGGTATAATTGAGCCATTGCTGAAACAACTGTGTCAATAATCTTGTTAATGGTCTTTTATTCATCAATCTTGCACCTTTCTTAGCATAGTTCAGATCTATTGTCCACAGGGTCACTCTGAGTTATATGCAACTTTATGGCATGTAACCACACAATATCCGACATAAGGTTGTTGTTACTACTGAGTTTTGTACAACTAATAGTTACTGTATGAACAACAAATCTGAACTCTGTCTTATTCTCTTCCAACTTTATCATTTCCCACACGCTTGAGCCCACTGCCACAATCGCTGTGTCAATCCATCTCACCTCTCTTTTGTCTATACTCCATCTTTATAAGCATACACGCCATCTTTCTAAGCATGATGTCCCTTTCCAAGGAATAGTCTCTACTAACAACATGCCCATAGTATGTAAGATGAAGATGAAGCTTCACCATTCCTGCTTCCAAAGAGCATTCTAGCTCCCCCTTCTCCAAGATATGTTCTTTTGGTTGTCCATGGGATAGTCCGTACTCTATTCCAACACTACGACTCAAAGATAATAATTCTTCTCTCATTATTCATTGTCCAGCTCTCAAATGCATAGCAGTTGATTTGAATCTGGTGTACTTTATTCTTTAAGCTGATATCATTGCTCTTCAGTACTTTAGAGAGGTCTCTGACAGCAGACTTTTCCAATACAGTATGTCTTCTGATTTCCTGGCTGCTAGTTCCAAAGGTGCTAGTTCCAAAAGATTGTGGATTCAAGCAAAATGAAATTATTGATGATGTCAGTCTTTTCTCCTTTTTGATTATGATGTTGTCTATTGGCCTAGTGGTCTTTTTCTTTTTATGAGGTTGAATTATAAACCTTATAAATGATGTAGTCTTTGATCTTCTGCAGCAAATGCCTTAAGTCCTCCTCACTTTCAAAAAGTAAAGTTACATCACCTGCATAATGAAGATTGTTGATGAGTCTGGCTCCAATCTTGATGCCACGTTCATCTTCATAAAATCTGGGTTTCGTGAATGATTTTCTCAACATACAAATTCAGTAGGTGCGGAGGAAGGATACAGCCCTGATGCACACCTTTCTTGATTTTAAACCAAATGCTTGCTCTGTTAGTACAACAGCTTCTTGATCTAGATATCGATTTTGTATAAACATAAGTAAGTGTTCTGGAATTCCCATTCTTTTCAATGTTAGCCATAATTTGTTATGATCCACACAGTCAAATGACTTTGCATAATCAATGAAACACAGACATTCTGATATTCTCTCCTTTCAGCCAGGATCCATTGGACACGAACAATGACATCCCTGGTAGTGCAGCTTCTTCTAAACCCATTTTTAACTTCTGACAGTTCTCTATGTACTATTCTAGTCATTTTAAAATTGTCTTCTGCATTATTTTGTTTGCATGCGATATTAATGATTTTTTTTTGTAATTTACACATTCTGTTGGATCACCTTTCTTGGGAATGTGAACAAATATGGACTTCTTCCAGTGAATTGACCTGGTACCAATTATTTTTGGTATAGTGCCCCGCTGTATTAACTCCATCTTCTTTTGATGCTTCTTGGATCATTTGAGACTTTTCAAAGTGCACTCGAGGTGGGGCTGGGGGAAGAGAGGAATTTAAGCAACAATGAATTTTTTTAAGCGAACTGGGGGTGGTAGGGAGGAAAATGTGCAGCCATGAATGAATGAAAATCCAACTTTTCTCTAAACTTTCATTAAATGACTATAAAAAATGGAGAGAAAAAGAAGAGAAAAAAAAAGACTTTTCCCATAGTGTATTGCACTTCTGGCTGGTAGGTCTCCAGAGGAGAAGCCAGCATAGATTAGGGAAGAGGCATTTTTCTGTTACATCTCCTCAGGCAGGGCCAGAGAGGCCTGCCTTGTGACATTGCATTTGTATGCATGATTGTGTCTATGGCTTGCTGCTAGAGATACAACATCTATCTGGCAGTTCACTGAATTGAGGGAGTGATTTCATGTTGCTATTTATGTCAGAGTTTAAGTGCCCATATGCTTGTTTGATAGTGTTTGCTCTTAATAGTATGGAACTTGGAAGTTTGCTGTACTGACGTAACTTGTGGGTTGTTGTGGAAGCTATGCTATGCCACTGGTGTTTAAAATGCCAGTAGAGTCACCCCTAGTGGACAGGTTTCAGCACAGCTCCCAGATCACGACAGTCTAAGGAGCAGGACTGAACCCTCATTTCTGAAGTAACAGGCCTTGGAAACTATGAACAATAGCAGATCATGGTTAGCTACAGTATAAGAGGTAGGGACAAGTTGGGAAGGCACTCAAAATGTTGAGAAACAACTGCAAACATCCACTGATAATTGGAATATGACTGAAGTGTGAAAATACAAAAACTGGAATTTTTTAAACATGAAACTGAACATGTAAGGATAAGGTAGAACCTGCAAAAATAAGACCCACTGCAATGCCACTGCTGTAAAATTAATTCCCACCAATGGCCTCTTCATTGGATTTCTAAGACTGTAAATCTTAGTGAGAACAGACTGCCCATCTTTCTCCCATGGAACAACTGATGGATTTGAAACACCAGCCTATTAGGTAGCTACCCAACACAAGTGCTTTCAGATTTGGCAAATAAAAATATAAGAAAGCTAAATAAACTTCAATTCTATCAAATTGCCTATCCTTTATACATAAAAGGAAAAGGAAAAATTGCATGGGACACCCTTATTTACCATTCATCTGAAATACAGCAACCTAAATTACACATCTCTTTCTTTAATTATATTTCTCTGATAATTTTGCTTTTTGTACAACTTCTTGTTTTGCAAAGCTGGCTTAGAGAAATTCTTTGCAGCTATAGTCTATTTGCCATTTACATTGTTACATAGTCACTGTAGTCATCATACACAATTTATTTCATTTTATTTCTTCATTGAATATTTATTAATGAGAAAACATGTTAGACCTTGTTGTTATTGTTGTTGTTATTGTTAAATGCTATTGAATCGTAGGTGACTCATAGCGACCCTATGAACCAAAGACCTGGACATTTGTATAATTTGATCCTTTCTCCGGGTTCTTAGTGTTTTGGGAGGCAAGCTGTTTTGGAAGTGGATGCCACTCCTGCTTCCAAGCTTGTTTTAATCACGGAGCTCCACTAAACACTGTCTACCATTGGTAATGATTCTCACATTCGACACATCAGTGTCACAGTGTTCACCTTCACAGCAACCACAAGTTATCTCTGCACAGAAAAGTGGGCAGACCAGGGCAATACAACCTAGAAGAATGTTTCACCAAAAAAAATTAAAAATGGGCCTGAGGGCCATGATTTGAGTCACTCACCTTTGGCTTGGTAGCATCACTTCCTGTCCACTAGGCCAACTGATATCTCTCTATGCTGTACCGAATATTTATTGACATAGAGTTAACAACTTCTAGAACTTTTTTCTTAACTTTCTTTTGCTTTCTCCATGATTATTGTGCATTTTCTGATAAGCAACTTTTTAATACGCCCACTAATATTTTAATATAATTATTATTTTCCAATACTATGTGTGATAATTCCATGATTTCACTTTCCTCCATGAATAAATACTTAAGAAGAATAATAGGAACGTTAAGAATACAAGTAAAAGTCATGTGAAAAGATAAAATTTCTCAAGGAAGTAAATCTATGCAGAAAGGCTCAACTCAAGTACTGTAATAATTAGAATTTCTTTTCCTATTTTTAAGTATTATCCACTTTAATAAGAACCTTGACGTCTTTAAGGATTTCTTGTCTTTTTTATTTCAATTAGTTATTTTAAGCAATAAAGCATATCAATAACTCTTGCTAAAATGATACAAAAATGATGAGCAAGAAGTAAATAGGTGTCACTTACTTGGCTAATAAAAATCAACAAGAACACTCGGAACTTAAAAATTAAAATATGATTTTAGTGCTCCAGAGAAAATGAGGATTCTCTCAACTGTTTTTGTTAAACAGAGTCACCAGGGTTTTTTTGGTTTATTTTGCCTGCTGTTTTAGTGTAATCATGGTAGTTGGGCTACTTGTCGACTATCTGGGTTTGAAATGTCTGGCCACGGGAGTGATTCTGATGTTGTTTAAAATTATGCATATTGCAACTTGAGGCTTGAATTTGTTCTTCAGTTCCTTCAGTTTAAGAAATGCTGAGTGGGTTCGGCCCATTTGATTTTCTGACTCCAGTTCTTTGTACATTTCATTGTAATACTTTGTCTTCCCACGCTGTCCTTGAAAATCTTCTCTTTAGCTCCTTAATATCTTGATTTCTTCCCTTTGCTTTGGCTTCTTGACTCTCTAGTGCAATATTCAGAGTCTCCTGTGACATCTATCTTGGTCTTTTCTTCCTCCTCTGTCCTTGTAATGACCTTTTGCAACCTTCCTGGGTGATATTCTTGATAGTCTCCCACAGCTTAACCAGTCTTTGCTCATTAGTTGTCCAAGGACTCAAACTTGTTCCTGAGATGGTTTTGAAATTCAAATGGGATAGACTTAAGGTTAAATTTTGGTTCCTGTGGATTAGATTTACTTTTCTTCAACTTCAGCTTGAACTTGGTGGTCTTTTCCACAATCAGCATCTGGCCTAGATTTCACAGCTGATGTTGAGCTGCTCCAGGGATTCTTTCCACAGATGTAATCAGTCTGATTCCTATGCATACCATCAGGTGAAATCCATGTGGATAACCCGTGTTTATGTTTCTTTTAAAATGTAATTATACTGAATATCATTCTATCTCCAGCTTAATTTCTGTCACCAAGTCCATGGTTTCCAACTACTGATCCTTCTTCTCTTTTCTATCTCTGGGCAAGTCTCCTGTCAGAGACCTCTCCAAAGTACTGAAGAGCATCACTCTAGAGACTAAGATGTGCCTGATCCAAGTCATAGTCTTTGTAATTACTTGCTACACATCAGAGAGCTGGACAATGACTAGGGATCATAGAAGGAGAATTAATGCCTTTGAGCTTTGGTGCTGGAGAAGAGTATTGAATATACCATGGACTGCTAGGAGAACAAACAGCTTCATCCTAGAGAAGATGAGACCAGGCTGCTCTTGGAGGCAAGGATTCCGATGTTTTGTCTGACACAGTTTGGACATATTTCAAGGCAGGGTCAGTAGTCCTTGGAAAGAGACATCATGCTTGGGAGGGTGGAGGGACAGCACAAGAGATGAAGACCTGCAATGAGATGGATTGGTTCAGTGACTGGGTTAATAGGGTAGGTGCGACAGAGTCAATTTAGATTATTGTCAGATAGATCAATATAGGTGTGTCAGAGACAGGATAGGGCAGGGTTTAGGGCTGTGGTATATGGGGTTGCTATGAGTCATAGGTGACTTGACAACACATAACAACAAGAAAAATCTTCTTTGATTTTTTTTTGTTGTGTTCTGTGCCTTTGAGTCAGAAATGACCTATAGCTGACCCTTCAGCAGGTTTTCTGAGGCAGTAAATTACACTGGAGTAGATTGTCACCATCCTCCTACAGGGCAGTTAGAGTAATTTAATTACATACCTTTGGGATTACAGCACAACTTTTTACCATCAGGCCAGCAGAGCACAAACATTAAAGGATGGGCTGTGTAGCAGGAAACGGGATGCATGGGTCTGTGCCCACAGTACTCTCAGGAAAACACAGCTGCATAGTTACAACTCGTGGAACCACTTAAGGTCTCAAGCAGAAGGGAGCAGGACTGCTGGACCAGCTCCAGTGAGGTGGAGAAGTCAGTTATAAAAGGGAAAAACTGGATTCTTGGTTTCCCATTCAGGATCTTTGGTAGTGGTGGTGGGGGATCACTGCTCTTCGGTCCTCGGCTCTTCAGTCCTTAGTCCAGGAAGGCAACACAAATATACAGGTCTTCCACAAAACATTGCCATACTCTGGGTCATTAAATAGTTACAGTGACCTAACATCTACTGAGAAAAGTCTCACATAATGTCAAGAAAGCAGCAATCCATCTCAGCCATCATGAAAAACCAAAATAATCCTTCTCCTAAAAAAGCAGTGACTACCCCAGATAAAGAGAACTAGAAGAAATATGTCAATATGAAGTTATTTCAACAACAAGTGTTGGATCCTATTGGCTAGAATTTTGTTAGATTCTTGCATCTATATTCATGAAAGATATTGGTCTGTAGTTTTCTTTTTTTGGTAACATCTTTGTCTGGTTTGGGTATTAGGGTTGTGCTCACTTTATAGAATTGTTGTTTCAACCTATCTGCAGAACAGATTATCCGGGAGGCTGGGCTCTATGAGGAGAAATGTGGGGTCA
>NW_006400029.1:1030984-1036202 GCF_000299155.1 Elephantulus edwardii | reverse complement strand
AACAACAACAACAACAGAAGATGCAAATGAAAGAAGAAACAATTAAGAAAGCAGATACCCCAGAGACAACAGTCCAGAACAAATATATTGGTGAGGAGCAACTTGAACAGCTATGGAGAAAAATGCAAAAGACTGAAGAAAGAATTGATAGTATAGATAAAAAGGTGTGTTGTTGTTGTAAAAACTTAAAAAATCATCACAAGACAGGGCACTGGCCACACAATACTGGAAAAGCATAAAAATGCTATCCAGACAAAAATGTCCAACATTCTAGTAGGACAAAAAAGTAGAACTGAAGAGATGGAACAGTGAATCAGTGAGTTGGAAGACAGAGCCTGACTGAAAATATACTAGAAGAAAAATCAGAGATGAGATGTTAAGAAAATGAGAACATTAGTATCATGTGAAATGACATCAAACAGAATAACATATATAAGATTGGAATTACAGGACAGAACAGGAGAATGACAAGAAAATCAGTAAGAAAATTGTGGAAAATGTATTAAAAGAAATCTTCCCAGGTACTTTGAAGAATAGGGAAATCCTCATTCAAGAAGCACAGCAAACATCAACTAGACTAGACCCAAAAAGAAAAAAAATATCAAGACATAGTCAAATTCTCCAAATTAAAGGATAAGGATAGCATTCTAAAAGCAAAATGACAAAAACTATCCAGTCACCTACAAAGTGGAAAAATATGAAATTCTGATTTCTTAGCACAAACCATGTGAAGTAGAAGGCAATGAATGGCACATGCAGAAAGTTGAAAGAAAACAATTGCCAGCCAAGGTTCCTATACCCAGCAAAGCTCTTAATCTAATATAAAGTAGAAATTAGATACTTTTTTTTAAAGGTACCTAAGGAATTTATGAAAAGAAGACCAAAACAACAAGAAATTTTAAGTGAAGTCCTCCACATAGGGACACCAAAAGAAAGTGCATGGACCATAGTAACTAGAAACATCAGAACAAAGAAACATGGAAAAATGGCAAAAATAAAACCTGGCCTGACAATAGTCACACTTCATGTGGGTGGACTAAATGCACCAATTAAGAGAAAAAGAGTAGCATAATGATTTTTTAAAAAGCCCATAAGTACATTGCCTACAAGAGACAAAGGACTATGTGTTGGGCTGAAAACTGAAATGTCAGTGGTTTAAACCCCCAAGTCACTCTAAGGGGGTGAAGTGGGCAGTCTCTTCCTGTTAAAGACTTCCAACCTCAGAACCCTAATGGATGGCTGCATGAAAGAAGCTATTTGAATGTAATGGGTTTTCTCTTTGTTTACAACAAACAGCTGTGTGCCTGCTCCCTGGGCAATCTCACTTACTCCTGTTTCTGTCTAATTGCTCAGAATTGCTGATGGATTTAAACCACCAAAGAAGCCCAACTTCTGAATTAGCAGCACAACTCACTAAGAACTGTGCCACCAGGGCTCCGTCCCCTGACAATCCTCCAGCTGTTCCACAGACAAAAGATGGGCAATTTCCTCCCATGTGATTTACTGCCTCTGAAGACCCACTGGAGGATCAGCTATGGGTCAGTTCTGATTGAAAGGGTCAGTTCTGATTTAATGACATACAACTATGATAACATTTTAGAATCATAAAACTATTCATATTTTCACCCAATAATTTTACTTCACAAATTACATTAAGAATATCTTCAGATTTGCATGTACATATTTTGCATAAAGATGTTTACTGTGATTACACTTGTAATATAATAACAATTCTAAAGCAATTTTAGTAGCCAACAACAGAGCATCAAAGAGGTAAATATTGGGTGATCTTGAAGCATGGAATATTAGGCAATCTTTGAATCTCATAATGTTGAAGAGTTTTGAAGATGTATTTGAGATATGATTATAAGTTGTTGAGAAAAAAAACACTACAATTACTGATAAAGATTTTACCAGTTAGGATTTCACATATCGACAAAGAAAATACGGCATATTTGTTAAATATGGCCCTGACTTAACGTTGAGATTATCATAGTATTTTTCTTAATTACAGTGAGAATAACATAGTATTATTAATACTGTGAGAATGAAAAAAAAGGGAAATTACCATGTTTACTTGGAAAGAGAAGAAACCTTGAATAAGCAAATCAATTCTGAGAAACAAAAATGAAATGGGAGGCATAACACTCTCTGACCTCAAAACTTACTACACAGTAGTAGTAAACAAAGCAGCATGGCAATAATACAATGACTGGCACATAGACCAATGGAACAGAATTGAGAACTGAGCTATCTATCTATGGTCAACTGATATTCGGCAAGGAAATCAAACCTATCAAGGGGAAATGACAACCTCTTCAACAAATGGTGCTGGCAAAACAGGATCCACATCTCATACCACAAAAATCAACTCAAAGTGCATCAGAGACCTAGGAGTAAAGCCCAAAACTGTAAAGTTCATAAGAGATGAACTGAGATCAAGCTTAGAAGGCCTTATCTAAGGTATAAAGAGACTGCCAAATACAGCTAGAAATGAACAATCTGAAGAGGATAAAATTGATGATTGGGACCTTCTAAAGATTAAATTCCTGTGCATATCAAAAACTTTCCCAACAGAGTGAAAAGAAAACCTAATTGGGAACAAACATTTGGCAATATCATCTCAGGCAAGAGTATCATAATGAAAGTTTATAGAATACTCTTGGGCCTCCATAGTAAAAGGACTGATAACTCAATTACAAAATGGGTAAAAGACATGGAAAGAATTTTCACAGTGGAAGATATTTCAATGGACAACAGACATATGAAGAAATGCTCCAAATCACTGGCAATTAGAGATCTGCAAATCAAAACCACAATGAGTTACCATCTTCCTCTGGTAGCAGTGGCAAAGTTTAATAGGACAGCAAATAATAAATGTTGGTGGGACTGTAAAATGGTGCAACTACTTTGGAAGACAGTTTGGAATTTCCTCAAAAAGCTGAACATAGAAATTCCATATAACCCGGCTATTCCATTGCTTGTCATATACCCCGAGAAAATGAGAACTGAGACTCAAATGGAAACTTCTACTCCAGTGTTCATAACAGTGTTATTCACCTTTGCAAGAACATGGATACAGCCCAGATGTCCTACCACAAATGAATGGATTGAGAAGTTATGGTGCATTCACATGATGGAATACTATGCAGGATGCAGGAGCAATGATTTTGTAAATTACTACCCAACTTGGAAGAACTGGAGAGCATTATGCTGAATGAACTAACTCAGTCACATGAGTATATAACCTGTATACAACTTTTGTTGTAGAATGAGTATCTAAGGGGGAAAGATGTGGAAACAGAGGGGTGAGGTTGGGTGGCAATGTAGTCACAGGTTTGCACAATTTGATGGTTGGGGGAAGAAGGAAATGGGATTTTGTATTCAAATTTTGTAAATAAATCAGTAAAATATATTAAAAAAAGTTAAGGGCAGTATAGATATATCCTCTTGAACCTTCACATATGGTTTAATGAGATAAAAACACTCATTTACTATAAGGAGATTCACTGCTTGGTCTCATGAGTAAGGAAACATGTGATAGTAATTTTTTTACCCTTCTGTTCTTTCATTCTTGTTTGTTTGGTCAACAATAATATTATAGCACAAGTATTTCTCCTTAGAAATGCAAATTAATCAGGAAAGTTGATGTAATAATGGCTCCGACTTGAACACTAATTGCCTGAACCTAGGCTGTTCATAGTATTATCTACCACACAATAGCTTATATATCTCTAATAATTATTCTTTATAACACATTGACATTTGAATTCTAATAACATTTATTGTAATTTGTTCTCCAATGTCTTTTATGTATAATTCTATTATCTTGTTATTTGTTGTTGTTAGATGTGTTGAGTTGGCTCAGACTTACAATGACCTTAGGCACAAGGAATGTAACACTGTCCAGTTATGCACCATCCTCTTTTTTTTATACACTTTAGCACAATCTCTGTGGTGTGTGAACCTATTCTTACATCAGCTGTTTAAATTTATCCAATTAATGTCTTCCTCTTTCTTTCTGATCCTCTAAATTTACCAATAAGCAAATTTAGGCTAACACTGAAAAGAATGGAAATCCCAGAACACTTTATTGTCTAATATGAAACCTATTCTTGCACCAAGAGCAAACTGTGTGAACAAAGCAGGGGAATACTGCATGGTTTAAAACTAAGAAAAGGAGTTGTATTCTTTCTCCATACCTATTTGATCTGTATGCTGAGCAAATTACTTAAGAAGCTGGACTCTATGAAGAAGAATGTGGCATCAGGATTGGAGGAAGACTTACCAATAACCTTTGTTAAACAGGTGACACAGTCTTGGTGGCTAACAGTGAGGAAGACTTGAAGCACTTGCTGCAGAAGTTCAAACACTGCAACTTTCAATATGGATTGCATCTCAACTTCAAGAAGACAAAATCTTCACCTGTCTACTGATAGGTAACATCATGATAGAATGAAAAAAAAGAGATTAAAACTGTAAAGGACTTCATGTTACTTAAATCAACAATCAATAAACTTGATACCACCAGTTAGGAGATCAGGAAATGTATTGCTCTTGGAAAGTCTGTACTGAGGAACCTCTACAATTTATTGAGGTTCAATGATATCAGCTTAAGGACGAAGGTATATCTGATCTAAGCCATGGTCTTTTTAGTCACTTGCTATACATCTAAGAACTGGACTGAATAAGGTCATCAGAAGAATTGATTTTTGAAAACTAGTTTTGAATAAGAGTGCTAATATCCAATAGACAGCCAAAAGATTTACAAAAAATCTATTTTGGAGAGGGTGTAGCCAGAGTGCTCTTTGGAGGCAAGAATAATAAAGCTTTATCTCACATACATAGGACATATTGCTAGGAGAGATTGTTCCTTGGAGAGGAACATCATGTTTGGGAAGGTGAAGGGGCAACAAAGGAGAGAAGACTCAACCAGGTGGGCTGACATTGTGACTGTGGCAATGGGCTTGAGTGTGTCAGAGATTGTGAGGATGGCATGGGGTAGGACTGTGTTCAGTTCTGTTATTCATAGGGTCGCTGTGAATTGTACTGGACTTGAAGGCACCTAACAAAATAACCACCAATCCTGACCCCACATTTCTCCTCATAGAGCCCAGCCTCCCGGATAATCCGTTCTGCATATAGGTTGAAAAGGTATGGAGATAGGATGCATCCCTGGTGTACGCCCTTCCCAATTTTGAACCATGCAGTGTTCCCT
>NW_006400029.1:1022642-1023504 GCF_000299155.1 Elephantulus edwardii | reverse complement strand
TATCTACTATTAATTATTCAAATATAATTTCTTCCCTACTCACTCTCATTTTCCTGTTTATCTTGGAATCATAATTACTTAAATGCTACACAGTATTAATAAGTTACATTTCTATCATTTTCCTTCCCGTATATTTCTTTTCTCCCTGTATTTCAGTTTAAATACTCTCTAATGACTTGTATTACTTTTAATCATTTGTATACTCTGTTTTATAAGTGGTCTTACATCATTATGTTGAATTTTTGTTAACTGTTACTGTATTTTTTCTGCTTTAGAATTTCCATTTGTTTGGAATTTCCTCTTAAATTTCTCATTTTAATCATGATTATTCATAGTAAGTGTAGGTTTGTTATTACTGTATTGTTGGGTTTTTTAGTTTATTGTAGGTTTGTTTATACGTCTCTTATTTTTGTTTGTTCTAGTTCATTTTAACTTGTTCTTCAGGATATCTTAAATTATTTTATTGAAAGTTAGATATCATGTGTGAATAATATGAAAGTTCTAAATAATTTTTTAGAGGAGTATTGTCTAAGGACAAAAAATTATTGTTAATTTTCTTCTACTTCATTTTATTTAGTTTGTTCCTTGAAAGGTAAGATTGTTAATACTATTGTTGCTATCCTATTTCCCAAAGTTTTATAAAAGTTTCTAGCAACAAGACTTTTAGAGTGTTAAGTCTTTACTCTCATTTCATATTATAATTCTTTATAGTAAGACAGTCAAATGATTCTTTCCAAACATATGATATGTGTTTCAATATGTGTGTTCAAGGTAGCTTGTGCTCTCATACTCACTTAAGGAGTCTAATCATTTTAAAATATTGTGGGAGGATGTCAAAGATATCATTCAGGAAGAGTGTAAA
>NW_006400029.1:1017431-1020787 GCF_000299155.1 Elephantulus edwardii | reverse complement strand
CGGTGCGGTTGGCGCAGGATAGAGCAGGGTTTAGGGCTGTTGTGCATAGGGTTGCTATGAGTCGGAAACGACTCGACGGCACATAACAACAAACACCAACTACTCTTGCTAGAAACGAACTTAAAAACTAATCAAATACATAATTTAAAGGTTATTGCATTTGCTTTTATCTTCTATAGAATTTTCTGGACTTATACCTTTCTTACATTCTATTTCAAAGAATAAGTGAAATTATATGTATTACTACAGTATATTCTATTTCTTATAAATCTGTGTTGTGAGATTATCTCTTCCAATGACTAGGGGAGTTTTCCTTTCAGAAGGACAGGAGTCACAGCAGCAGCAGCAGCAGGTTTTATCAAGTGAAAAGTGAAATGGACATGCTCTTGTTTACTTAGGGCATGATAAACTAGTTGTGTGTTTCTAAATAAAAAAAAAAAAGAAAACAAAAAAAACACACCAGAACCAAACGGGCAGCAAGCAAGCTTCCTGCATGAAATGTGAGTAATAGCAATTAGCTGGTAGATTAGTGCTCTTCCAATTGAAACCAGATTTTCAGTTTCAGGGTCCTGAAACTTCAAGTATCCATATGGGTAGAGAAGCATATATTGTGTTTGTGCATAATTGTTAATTTGGTCAGTATCTTTAAAAATAATTCAGAAGAAAAATTTAATTAGTGTCTTTGTAAGTATTATTACTGAAATTATTTTCAATGCTCACATTACAGGTTGTTTATGCCATTGCATTCGAAAGAAAGCGATACATAATCCACCTCAAAAAGCAGTAAGTATTTGGCACTTTCAGAGTTTAACACTAAAGTTTGAGTTTTGTGAATACAATTATTTTAATTAGAATTTATTTTACCTACTAAATATCAGGTACAAAAGAAAAGAAAACATAGTTTGCGGTTAATGAATTGACAACACAGGAAAATAAATTTAGACAGAAAAAAATAAACAGAATCTTATTATAATATGATACCATAATAAAAGTGTGGATGGTATCCATGGAACTGACAGGATTGTTTGGAAGGCGTTAAGAGATGAATCTTGTGGTAAAACAGTTGTGTGAAGAAGAGGTGAAGGGAAGAGGGCCTTTCATTTATAAAGAAAATCGTGTACAAAATACGAAGATATGATACAGAATAGTTTCTCTGATAGAAAAATAAATGCCTACATGAATTATTAAAGGACAGATTTTCTGGAAGACTGATGTATTTTTGAGGATTAGGCAGAAACCAGGTTATAGATGATATATAATGCCATCGTAAAGATATTGAGAGCCAGAGTGTGTTTTAGCAGTTTATGTTGTTGTTGAGGGCACACAAATGATGATGATGGCCTATACAGAGGCATTGCTCATAGGATTGGAAAGAGTCATTGCACTTTGAACCTTTAGTATACTAGTATATTTTGTAGACTAATCTGGAAAAAACATGAAGAGGCCAGTGTGATTTAGAAATTGCATAAGTAATGGGAAGGTGATAGTGTAATTAAATGAAGCCAGAGTCAGCACAAGAAAGACATTTATGAGAGGAAGGAGTACATTTGTTTTCCAATGCTTGTAAGATTCCAATGCTTGTGAGTCCTACACTGAGATAATAGGTATAAATCAAAACCCTAAATCATTGTCACTGTTTGGATTCCAACTCATTGCAATCCTCTGAGACTGAAAATCTTGAAGAGAGGAAACTACGAATTTGGAGCAATTGGTGCAATAGCAATTGAAATTGGAACAATAGATGATTTGTAAGTGGTGAACTTTCAATTAGCATTGTAACATGTAACAACACTGTGTCTCAAGCAGTCCTTAGGCAAATGATGAGTATAGCAGTCTGAATCTCAAAAGAGAGATTAACATAGAGATATAGATTTAGGGTCAGTAGCAATGGGAAAATCTGAAGTTAGGGACTTCTCCAAATTATTGAAGAGGAATGATGTCATTTTGAGGACTTAAGTGCATCTGATTCAGGCTTTAGCCCTTCTGATCACCTGCTATGCATTGTGAGAGCTGGGCAATGAATAAGGAAGATATAAAAAGAATTGATGCCTTTGGGCTGTGGTGTTGGAGACGAGAACTGAACATCCCATGCTTGGCCAAGAGAATAAACAAATACATCTCTGGAGTACACTTTGGAGGCAAGAATGATGAGGCTTCATTTCAAATACTGAGAGGGACATGATGCTGTGAAGGGTGGAGAATTGATGAAGATGAGGAAGATCATGAACGAAGCGGACTTACACGGTGACTACTGCAGTGGGCTCTTGTGTGTCAGGAAGCGGGAAGATGGCACAAGACAAAATAAAGTTCAGATCTTTTGTTCATGGGGTTACTCTGAGTCATACTGGACTCAACAGCACCTAACAACAACAACAACAGCAATAGTTTGTATTTTTTTGCAAATAAAAGGCCATTATTAAGTTCATTATTATTATTGTTTATAGACCAGTAGCTATAAACTTACCACTAGAAAAGATTAATGCTTATGGAATAGGTGAACAAAACCAGAAGATCACATGGAAAATGAAGATAGAAGGGATGGAGAGATAGGAAAAGAAACAGACATAAAATGTGCTATAAATTTATGTGAGTTTAAGGGTCCATTTTCAAATAGAATCTGGTGCATTCTAGCTATTCTACGGTTATAGAAATTTTCCCATAGTGGTTTCAATGTAAATAAAAAAATGAAAAAGTAGGAAATAAGTGTAAATAACTTTGACAAAATATATTGAGGATTTAGAAAATATAGAGAATAGCCACGGTGGTTATGTTTTGGGATGGCAACAGAACGGTTGGCAGTTTGAATCCACTAGCTTCTCTGTGGGAGAAATATGAGACAGTCTCTTTCTGCTAAGTTTTATACATTGGAAACTTGATGAAGGGTCACTGAGAGTTGGGATCAATTTGACAGCAATGGGGTTTGGGTTTTGGTTTAGAGTAGTACACAAGTTCATGGTAAAGTTACCTAAAATGGCAATGTTTTGGTAATAATCTTTAAAAGTAACTTTAGGAGGGAATCAGAGTAGAATGGAAGAGTCTAAAATTATCGGAGAGGGGAATGTATCTTCAGAATATGTCACGAGGAGATAAGTAGCAGGTACAGTTATTTTCTTTGAACCAAAAATTCTATGAAAATGAAGAAGAAGAATATGAATGGATCAAGAGGACTGAGAATGAGGGGACCTGGAGATTATATAAAATGACTGACAGAAGTAGCAGCATCAAGTTTATGAAAAGCTATCCCACCTGAATTTCAGAATCATCTCAGGAACAGGTTTGAGGCCTTGAACACGAATGAGCGAAGACCAGATGAGTTGTGGGAGGATGTCAAATGTATCATCCAGGAAGAGTGCAAA
>NW_006400029.1:1014599-1015816 GCF_000299155.1 Elephantulus edwardii | reverse complement strand
GAGAGGGTTAAACCAAGCTACTCCTTGGAGGCAAGGATTCTGGGGCTTCGTCTGACATACTTTGGGCATGTTGTAAGGAGAGACAGGTCCTTGGAGAGGGACATCATGCTTGGGAGTGTGGAGAGACGGTGCAAGAGGGGAAGACCCTCTATGAGATGGATTGATTCAGTGACTGGGGTAATTAATCGGGATGGGTGTGTCAGAGGCAGTGTGGTTGGCACAGGATAGAGCAGGGTTTAGGGCTGTTGTACATAGGGTCACTATGAGTCGCAAACGACTCGATGGCACATAACAACAACACTGAAAGGAATGAGAGAAAATTCTGATGTTATTATTGAGAAGAACTTAGTTTAAAACTCAAACTGATCGCCATTGAGTTGATTTTGACTAATAAAGACCCTCAATGGGCTTCTGAATTTTTCAGTGTTTATAGAAGGAGACTATTTTCCTTTTTCCTGCAGAGTGGCTTTTACATTTGGACTGCCAACTTCTAGGTTGGACAGTCAAGTGTGTGATGCATCAAAGCCACCAGGGCTTTTAGCTGAGTTTAGTGCATGGGAACTCATAGTGAAGTCAAGAAAATCTTCATAAACTCTTTACTATCAACACGTTATAATTTTGAGAGTCATGCATAACTTTGCTATCAAAGAGTGGTAATGACAAAGATTGGAAAGTTTTATGCTGGTTATTGAGACCTATATTCTTTCACATTTTGATATCTCTAACAGATTGTCATTGATTGCCTTCGAGACGAGCACAACTCATAGTGACTCTATAAACAAAAGGCTTGAAGCCTTTCTATAACTTTCAACATTTATCAAAGATCATAGAGTTTCTGGAGGCATCTAACAGATTGTGCACCTTAGTGTTGTTATTTTATTATAGTATAGAATATATAAGTATATAATACATCTCATGCAAAATGCAGCCAGGGTGCTCCTTGGAAGCAAAGATGGCAAAGCTTCATCTTTCATACTTTGGACATGTAGCTAAATGAGGTTGTTTTTGGAAAGTGAAAGAAATTCTTGGAAAGATGGAGGGTCAGTGAAGGAGAGGAAGATCCCCAATGAGATGGAGTGACATGATTACTTTAGCAGTGGGCTCTAGTATGTCATAGATGATGAGGATGGCATATGATAGGACGGGGTTCAGGTCTGCTGTTCACAGGTTCACTATGAGAAATACTTGACTCAATGGCACCTAACAACAATAACATA
>NW_006400029.1:994004-1014382 GCF_000299155.1 Elephantulus edwardii | reverse complement strand
GGGGCAAGATATATCAAATTGGCTAGTATTATTGTAATTTCTTAGTAAAGATAAAATTTATTTATTGAAGAATGTTTTCCATATTTTTACAACTTAAGTATATTTTTGTTGTTTTTACCTAGATCATTTTTATCTTCAGATTTTGTTGTTTCTTCTAACAACAAAACAGACATCTTACATTCAAAGTCTTTAATGGCTGAGGTAAGCCTTAAATTTTTCTTACAGATTTATTATTGTAGACTTTTATGAAAATAGGTGAATGTTATTATTTTACATATTCACTTGTTTAGGTAAAATATTTTACTTCATGGAAACACTGACTAAACCTTCAAAATATCACCAGTGGGTACGGAATGAGAATGAACTTCCACACTCAATAACCTAGACTGGTATTTTTTTCTACTTGACACAAATTTGTGGGCTGGTTGTTAGTCAGACAGTGAAGTACTAAGTGGCTAAATGAATAAAAACAAATATAAATGGAGATCTTCATTTAAAATTAATTACCCTTTTTGTTGATGTTATCTGTATAATTATATTTTTCAGATCGATTGTAATTATCAAGGATATGTTGCAGGTTTTCCAAATTCCCTCGTGGTACTCAACATTTGTTCTGGACTCAGGTTGTAGCCTCTGTAACAGTATTTCATTTTCCATTATTAGATCAACTAGTCTATGTATTAATCTGTAATTTTTTATCTGATTTTATAGTGATTTTTTTAATTTTAGTTACATAAGAATTAGAATTACCAATAAAATGTGTTTGAATAAGCATGACAGGTGAAGACTTGATAATCTTTTATTGTGATGTTGGAAAAAAGTGCTGAATAGCTCATGGACTGCCAAAACATCAAACCTGTTTTGGAGGAAGTGCAACCACAGTGCTCTTTAGAGCTTTGATTGATATACTTTGGGTATGCTGTCAGAAGGGGCCAGTCCTTAGAAAAAAAGACATCATTCTGGGAAAGGTGGACAGTCAAAGAAAGAAATGAAAATCCTCATGAAACGGGTTGATATAATGATTATAACAGTGGGCTTCACCATATCAGAGATTGGAACAAGCTAGGTCAAGGTTCATGGATTCACTATGAGTCATTGTCAGTTTGATGACCCTCACAGTATATTTTTCTGGTGGGAGGTATTTGTTTGCACTGACAGAACCTGCTCCTTGAGGCTTTGAGCAGTTGTCGATTGATGGTGTGTTTTTGATCACTCCATACTTGTATCATTTTATAAGGCTCTTTCATTTTTGTTCAATTTCTTGATTTCCTGATTTGACTCTGGCAATGCCATACTTCTTGAGTCTGATTGGTACTTTGCCTTTGTGCTTAGGATTTTAAGGACTTATGTTGTTGTTATATGTTGTCATGTCAGGACCAACTTAAGCTGATCCTCCAGGAGGTTTGCTTCTGGAACATTACCACTAAACTTAAGTGACACTCATCACAGCATAAGGAATTGTCAGCAGCTGATGTGTTTGGAATCACAGACGCCATGGAAGCTTCAGATACAAGCTACAAGACCAAGGGTTAGACAATGGAAGATAAATGACGAGGGGAGTGGTTAGAAGTGGAGGGGTATTCTGGTGGAGGGTGGAGCTAGGAAATAAGTGGGTCAAGACACTGGGTCAAGGGCAGGGACAACACTGTAACTAATGGTTAATGCCACAATAAGGGATATGTCTTTCACTTTTCTGTAAAATGCTTCTCTGTCAGATACATCTCTAAATCTGAACATTCCGGTTAAGACAGACTAGGAAGAAGGATTGGCCATGCAATTCCAAAATAGCAGGCCTCTGAAAACCCTAAATAGTACAACAGAACACACATATACTAACAGAAAGGGCAACTGAGGTAGAGCTTTCAAGTATGGAAATACAAAGGAAGAGGAACAGTTGTAAGCAGACACTAGTGATTGGAACATGGAATGTGAGAACCATGAATGTAGGAAAATTAGATATTGTTAAGAAAGAAATGGAACACATAAATATTGACCTTCTAGGCATTGGTGAGATGAGATGGATAAGCATAGAACATTTTGAGTCAGATGATCATATAATATATTACTCTGGAGATGTTTTCATGTGAGAAACAATGGGGTTGCTTTCATGGTAAAAAAGTCATTTCTAGATCCATCTTGAAGTACAATATTGTGAGTGACAGGATAATATCCATATGCATACAAGGAAGTACAATGAGTACCAATATCATTCAGATTTATGCACCAACAACCAGAGCCAAAGAAGAGGATATAGATGATTTCTACCAACTTTTACAGTAGGAGATTGATCGAACATTCAATCAAGGTGCATTGATAATAATGGGTGACTGAAATGCAACAGTTGGGAACAGAGAAAAAGAATCAGTAGCTGGAAAACATGGACTTGATGACAGAAATGAAGCTGGAGATAGAATAACTAGATTTTGTATAATCAATGACTTATTCATTGCAAATATATTTTTTAAGAGACATAAATGCAGGTTATACTCATGGATTTCACAGGATGGTATGCATAGCAATCAGATTAGTTATGTCTGTAGAAAGAATTACTGGAGATGCTCAATATCAGCTGTGAATTAAGGCCCAGGAGCTGATTGAGGAACAACAGACCACAAACTACTCATATGCAACTTCAAGCTGAAGCTGAGGAAAATGAAACTGAATCCATGGGAACCAAAATATGACTTTGAGTTTGTTCCACCTGAATTTCAGAACCATCTCAGGAATAGATTTGAGGCCTTGAACACTAATGAGAGAAGACCAAATGGGTTGTGGGAGGATATCAAGGGTATCATGCAGGAAGAGTGTGAACAGTCATTACAAATACAGAAGAGAGAACAGAAGACCAAAATGGATGTCAAAAGAAACCCTGAATATTGCACTGGAGTGCAGAGAAGCCAGAACAGAAGGAAGAATTCAAGATACTATACTAAAGAGCTGAATAGAAGATTCCAAAAGGCAGCACGGAATGACAAAGCAAAATACTACAATGAAATGTCCAAGGAGCTGGAGTCGAAAATCAAAAGGGCCAAGCTTGTTCACCATTTATTAAGCTCAAGGAACTGAAGTACAAATTCAAACCTCAAGTTGCTATAGTCACGGAAGTATTAAAAGAAGAGGGAAAGAATATACTAAGTCACTGTATTGAAAGAAACTGGCAGACACCCATAGCATATAAGCAAAAGCCTGTGGTAATGAAGGAAGAAGTTCAAGCTGCTTTGAAGGAAATATAAAAAATAAGTCCCCAGGAATATATGGTATACCAGTTGATGTATTTCAGCTAACAGATGTTGCCCTGGATGTGCTCACCAAGTTGTGTCAAGAAATCTGGAGAACAACCACTAGAAGAGATCTATATTTATTCCCATTCTAAAGAAGGGTGATTCAACAGAGTATGGAAACTATAGAACAGTATCATTGATTTCACATGCAAGCAAGATTCTACTAAGGATTATCCAAAAACAACTGGAACAGCAAATCAGCAGAGAACTGCCAGAAGTCCAGGCTGGGTTTAAAAGGGGTGGTGGTGCAAGAGATATTGTAGCTAATGTTAGATGGATCTTAGCTGAAAGAAGGTAATACCAGAGGAATGTCTATCTGTGTTTCAGTAATTATGCAACGGTGTTTGACTATGTGGATCATAACAAACTGTGGCTGACTCTGGAAAGAATGGGAATCCCAGAACACTTGTGAAACCTATACTTGGTGCATGGTGCAGAATTGCGAAGGGTGTATGCCAGGGATGTGTCCTGTCTCCATAACTTTTCAACCTGTATGCAGAGCAGATGATCCTGGAGGCTGGGCTCTATGAGGAGAAATGTGGCATCAGGATTGATGGAAGATCTGTCAACAATCTGTGTTATGCAGATGACACAACTATGCTTGGTGAAAACTGAGGAGGACCTGAAGCGTTTGCTGTAGAGGCTCAAGGACTGCAGCCTTCAATATTGATTGAGGAGCAATATCAAGAAGATAAAGAGTCTCACCACTGGACCAATTAGCAGCATCAGGATGGATGGTGAAGAGATTGAGATTGTTCACAGCTTTAATTTGCTTGGCTCCACAGTCAACATTCTTGGAACCAGCAGCCATGACATTAAAAGACATATTGCAATGGGAAAATGTGCTGTCAGGGACCTCTCCAAAGTACTGAAGAGCAATGGTGTATCTCTGGAGACTAAGGTGCGTTGTCCTTGCAATCACTTCTTATGCGCCAGAGAGTTGGACAATGTCTAGGGAGAATAGAAGGAGAATTGATGCCTTTGAGCTGTGGTGCTGAAGAAGAGTATTGGGTGTACCATGGACTACTAAGAAAACAAACAGATTCAACCTGGAGAGGGTTAAACTGTGCAGCTACTCAAAGGCAAGGGTTCTGAGGGTTCATCTGACATACTTTGGACATGTTGTAAGGAGGGACTGGTGCTTGGAGAGGGACACCATGTTTGGGAGTGTGGAGGGATAGCTCAGGAGGGGAAGGCCCTCTATGAGGTAGAATGATTCCGTGACTGGGGTAACCAGAATGGGTGTAATCGGGGCAGTGTGATTGGCACAAGATAGAGCAGGGTTTAGGGCTCTTGTATATAGGTTTGCTATGGGTAGCAAGCGACTCGATGGCACATAACAACAACAACATAAATTATGGGAGGAGATTATCCATCTTTCTCCACAGAGCAACTGGTGGTTTTAAACCCATACATTTTGGGTTAACAGTGACACTGCTTATACTGTTGTTAATTGGTTTCAAGACAAGCATGACTCATAATGACCCTAAGAACAAAAGATCTGAGTCCTTTCTATAACTATTTTTACTTCTCTAAGTTCATAGAGTTTTCAGAGTCATGGTGTTTAGGAAGTGGATGCCACTCCTGCTTCTAAACCTGTCTTAATCTTGGAGCTCCACCAAATACTATCCACCATGAGTAATTATTATGGCATTTGACACTCCAATGGCACAGGGTTCAGTATTACAGCAACCCCAGGTTATCTCAGTACAGTAAATTGACAGACAAGTGTTGTACCATCAGAAGAATATTCCTCAAAATTATGGGTCCGAGGGCTGTCAGGGCCAAACTGAATTTTAGCTACAAATTCCCTGCTTGATGTGGTGTTGACTCTAAATAAGAGACTTAAATAATAAAAACAAAACAAAACAAAAAACAAAATAAACTTTGCACACGGACCCTCAACCAAAACAAGACTAGAACACCATTATAGGCCACCCAAAAGGGAATATAGTTAGCCTCAATTCAGCCCACATGAATAAATTACTTATATTTAATGTAAATAGTAGAAGAGTGTCACTTTTCAAAGAGAAGAAGGAGACCAAAGGAATTGAGCTACAGGTATAAGCCAAAATCTACATATTCAAAAGGGATCTTACCTATTTAAACCTATCACTATCAAGCTTTTTATAAGACAAGCAAGAATAGTTGTAATATAAGTCAATAGAGGCATCTTGTGGTATAGTGTTAAATTTAGCATGACAGAGATAAGGCAGAATAATCAAGGTATCTTTAAAAAAATTATTTGTACCACAGTTTTTCATTAGAATATTAAATGATGGTTTTAATTGAATTATTTCAGGTTTGTTTTAACTATTTTGATATTTAGGGGAATATTGCAGTTTAAAAACTTCTCATATGGAATTGAACCAATGGAAGGCATATCAGGATTTTTGCATGTGATTTACGAAGATAAAAATGATAACATTAATATTCCTTCCTTAAGATTAAATGAGACTCTTATTTCATCTGATATTTTATACAGTGAAAGCAGAAAAATTCTAAAAGTAAGTCCTATCGTTTTAAGTTTGATTTATTACATTGGAATTTATTTACTACAACTTTGTGAGATGAGAAATACATTCAGAGTAATCGGAATTTTATTTTTTCTTCCTCACGAAGTTCCTGCTTAACTCTTTAGAAAGTTAGGGAATAAATTTGAGTTCTTCATAAAATTTGTCATTTCACGAAAGTCTTTAAGACATTAAGGTAATTAATACTGGAAACAATATATTAATGAACATAGGATTAAAAAAGCTAACAAATTTTAAATGTGTGGTTTGGATATATTTAGGTGAAAATATGTGATTTGACTTTCTCAATTAAGATTGTGTTTTAAGAGTTCCAAAATGCATGATGTAAGTGGTTTATATGAAATTTTTATGTAAGGCAATGTGATGAATTCTTTCCCCTTTGTCCTGCAAACAGTCATAAATAATACAACTCACACTATTGAATGGTTGTTGAATGTAAACGTTGAAAGTATTTTTCTATGTTACCTTGTTTGCCTAAAGTATCTTTGTACTAGCAACTAGCAGCAAAAAATCCACCCACACAGAAGATTAGAATTATTAGTGAAATGAAGCAAGAAAAATAAAACCTTCATTTATAACTTACTATTTTCAGTTTGGGCTATTATTAACCTCCAGTGATAGGTTATAATATAGATTGAGAAGTCTCATTGAAAATTTTTACTAACAAGGTGTGTTTCTCAACTAGTCTTTTATATAGTGCCTTTATTTTGTATTTTAAAATAACCTTGCATTATAATTAGTAGGAACACATGCTTATTTCTGAATATGATTTCAATAGAAGATGATTTTCTGGAAATTCTCAGGACTTGTGCTGTGTATTTTGCAGAGAATTGAATTGTTCAAGTTAGTACCTCAATACTTTGAAATGCATATTATTGTGGATAAATATTTGGTAAGTTCTCTCTTATACACTGTTATTTGTAAATGATTTTGTTAATTTTATTTATTTCTTGTACAGGATCTCTCGTAGCTATCATAAAGTGAATTATTTATTTAATTTCATAACTGAAGGACCAGATACAGTGGCAGGATGAATTATAAATGAATTATAAATCCTCTAAATCCAACCTCTCTGTCAAGCAAATGAATGAAATAATAATTATTAACTCATTCTCAGCTTCATTGAATGATGAATTGGAAAACATATATTGCCATCCTTTCAAGCAAAGAACAAAAAGTTAACTTATGTTTTCTTCTCATGATTATAAAAATAACATAATATTAAGTAATATGTTCATAAAATGCATGTCATTGTTTGCATGAAAGACCAAAATCGTTAGCATTTTGCTGTGTTTCAAAAAAGCACTTGACAAAAATTAATCTCAGTTTTTATAAAAGTTTTAGTAAGTAGATATTCTTCCCAACGCTCTACAGCCTTTATCTTAAAATGCAAACTACCTAGTGTTGAAGCATTTGGAAGTTTCCTTTAAAAACTGAGAAAGAAGCAAAGTGTCCCATGCTTGGTCTTACCATTGCTATTTAGTTTTGTTCTGATTTTTTTTTTCATTTCTCCTTGCCTCTAAGCCACGAGAGTTCCCTCTAATTGTGTCTTAGTGGTTAGAAATTGCACTGCCAACCCAAAGGCACGTGGTTTGAATAACCAGCTGTTCCAAAAGAGAAAGATGTGCAATCTCCTCCCATGTCTCTGAAAACTTTCTGGATGGTCAATCAACTATGAGTCTGCTAAAACTTGCTTGTACTTAACAATCACAGCATATTCTTCTAGTTGTTTTAAAAAGAAAAAAAATTCTTTTTCTTCCAGTTTGAATACATGGGCTCTGACTTTCAGATTGTAACACAGAAGGTGATTCTGATTATTGGCCTTGTTAACGCTGTAAGTTGTTTATTTTTATTAAATACCTTTAATATGAAATTATATGTATGGTATTTTGCTGAGTTTTTATAATCTGAGTCCCAAATTAAATACATTAGATATAATTTTATAACAGTTTAATATTTTGTTCATATTTATTGAAAAATTTCTTCCCCCCCCCAGATGCTATACCAGTTAAAACTCACTGTTGTAATACCTTCCATTGAAATTTGGTCTGATGAAAACAAAATTTCTACTACGGGACATCCTGATCGTATATTATATAGGTTGTTAGACTGGGATCCAAAACCTTATTTACTCTTACCCCATCGTATTACATACTTATTTGCGTAAGTATAGCTTTCTGTACTTGTATAATAATCCCAAATGACTTAGTATATTTATTATTTAAAACAAAATTTTACTGCAATAATGAATGAATATTGGAAAAAAATGAACTGAGGAATGGGGAAGGAAAGGAGAAAGGATAAAATGTGCAACAATAAATGAATGAAAATATAACTTTTCTGTAAACTTTGATTACAATCACATTTAAAATGAAAAAAAACTATAAAAAATCCCCAAAACCCTACCATTTGTTTGACACATATGCTGTTCTACCAATTTGGTGGACACAATGAGATATTCTGTTCTTTAGGAGTTAATGTGAGGCAAGAGTTACAAAGTTAAGCACCACAACAAGATAAATGTACACAACCCAGTTGAAAAATGGGCACAGGATATGAACACACTTCATCAAAGAAGACATTCAGATGGACAACAAGCTCATGAAGAAATGTTCAAAATCCCTAGCTCTAAGAGAGATGCAAATCACAACAACTATGAGATATCATTTCACCTCAGTAAGAATAACAAAATTTAACAAAACAACCAACAAATGCTGGCAAGATTGCAGAGAAACTGGAAACCTTATTCACTGCTGGTGGGAGTGTAAGATGGTGCAACCACTATGGAAGTCTGTATGGCGCTTTCTCAAAAAGTTTGAAATAGAAATACCGTTTGACCCAGCAATTCCACTACTAGAATAGACCCTAAAGAATCCAGAACTGCCACCCAAGCAGATATATGCTCATTCATGTTTATTGCAGTTTGTTCACAATAGCAAAGAGTCGGAAACAACCCAAGTGCCCATCAACAAATGAATGGATAGAGAAGCTGTGGTATAATCACACAATGGAATAGTATGCTGCATGGAAAAACAAAGAACTCATGAAACATTATACAAAATGGGTGACCCTGGAGGACATTATGCTGAGTGAAATATCTCAGTCACCAGCGGACAAATAGTGCATAGTGCCACTGTTGTAAAGTGGCACTGACATCAGGGTTGGGGGGAAACACAATGAATGAATGGAAATCCAAAGTCTCTATAAACTTTGATTAAAATAAAAAAATTAAAAAAGAATTAAAAATTGAAACTAAATAAAATTTCAGAAAAAGTAGTAAAATAACCAAGGAAATTTAGTTGTGAGTGGTAGAATTTTTTTTTCTTAACTTATAAACAATTGATATCTGTTACCCTTTTTGTACATTCTTTCATCAAATTGCTATTTTTCGTTTCTAGTAAAATTAGCATACTGAATAATCATAGTAAAAGCTGATGCACAGAAAAATCAATTTTTAGTGCAGAATAAAGAAGTGATCCACAGGGCTGTGAACAGAGAACCAGAATGACAATCAGTGCAATAAGTGTAGTGATCTTTTGAATAAACTGCTTAGTTTTATCCTGATTACATTTCTTAATGTTTATAAAATTTACAGTTCAATTGACTATTGGTTATTGAAATATTCTTAACATTAAAACTTTCAGTACAATAAAACTTATATAGATTGATTCACAGTAGCATAGTGCTTCTCAAAATCCACCAAGTTGAAATTTACTCATAGCTGACCCTCTCTTGGATTTTCAAAGAGGTAAATTGTAAGATTATAAAATGATAATTGTTCAATAAATGCTTTCTGTTAATGAACACTGTTGTCCTAACAGTAAGAAGCTGTGCTGCCAACCCAAAGCCATGCAGTTTGAAACCATTAAGTGTTCATTGGGAGAAATATGGGCAGTCTCCTCCCATGAGACTTACGGTCTCTGAAAACTCACTGGAGGGTCAACTATGAGTCCATTCCAATTTGATGGTATACAACAACAGTTGTTCAATAATTGCTGTTAGTGAAAATTATTGTTTATGATACCATTCTAACCTACACTGATAAGGAAAATTATTTTCTTTTCTAGCTTTAGGAAGAATCCTATTTCTGTAGGAAGCATATATCCTGGAAAATTTTGTAGCGAAATTTATGCCAAAGGAGTTGTTTTGGTATGTAATTTTTATTGTTTGCTTTTACAATGTTTGCATTTTAAATGTGCATTAGTTTTTAACCATTAAAAATACATTTTTTAAAATGTAGATAAATATACTACAAAATTTAGTGTTCTTTTTACAATATTTATATTATTTATATTACTACTTTGAAACATGAAACTAGCATCATGTATTATTTTATGCTAATGTATTTGCTACTACCCTTAGTTTATATTGAAAGGGAAGAATATTAAAACTACTTGGAAATAGTGTTCTACTTGGAAATAATGTCTCTTAAATTATCAGTCAGTGATTTAAGTGTACCTCAAATGATTAGACTTTAGATTTATGTACTCATGTACAAATTATAAAAAAAATCATTGCTTTTCTTATGAAAGGCAAATTTTTTTGAATTCAAATTTACTGTGAAAATAACCTGATTTACTGATAAATATTTTTAAATATTTTCACAAACAAAAACTGGAAACAAAACAAAAACTGAGTGTCACTCAGACAAAATACTCTCATTCCCAATCTCTCTCTCATTGTTCAGGATATTCTTATATACTTTATGGAAACTGTTATTGTTCTTATAATTAGTACTGCACCTCTACTTTTTAAAAATAGCTTCTTGAGTTACAGTGCATTTTCCTTGTCTATATTCTGGATACTTTGTTGATTTTATCCTTTACACTTAAATCTACCACCCATTTATTATTTTTATGTATGGAGTGAAGAAGAGCTCTTAATTGATTTTTTCAATATATACATCTATATTTGTTCGCATTCCAAAGATCCAAAGAAAGGTTACCCAACAGAATGTGGAAATTATGGAACAATATCATTGATATTGCATGCAAGCAAGATTCTGCTGAAGATTATCCAAAATAGGCTGGAACAGCACATTAACAGAGAACTGCCAGAAGTTCAGGCTAGGTTTAGAAGGGGTCGTGGTACTAGGAATATTGTAGCTACTGTTAGATGGATCTTGGCTGAAAGGAGAAAGTACCAGAGGAATGTCTGTGTTTAATTGATTATGCAAAGGCATTTGACTACAGATCACAACAAACTGCATAACTCTGAGAAGAATTGGAATCCCAGGACACTTGCTAGTGCTAATGCAAAACCTGGAGGCAATCGTCAGAAGAGAGCAAGGAAACACTGCATGGTTCAAAACTGGGAAGGGTGTACATAAGGGAGATTTCCTATCTTCATACCTTTTCAACCTCTGTGCAGAACAGATTATCTGGAAGGCTGAGCTCTATGAGGAGAAATGTGGTATCAGGACTGGTGGAAGATTCATCAACTATCTGTGTTATGCAGATGACACAACCCTGCTTACTGAAACTGAGGAGGACCTGGAGCACTTGCTGCAGAAGGTCAAGGACTGTAGCCTTCAATATAGATTGAGGCCCAAAACAAAGGTTCTTTCAAATGGGCCACCCTAGCAAGTATAGCAAAATAACAAGAGCAAACAAAAAATTCTGGTAAGGTGGTGGAGAGATTGGACCTCTTATTCACTGCTGGTGGGAATGTTAAATGGTACAATCACTATGGAAGGCAGTCTAGAGCTTTCTCAAAAAGTTGGGAATAGAAATACCATTTGATGCAACAATTCCACTGTGGGGAATATACCCTAATGAAACTAGTGTCTTACTCAAACAGAGGTGTGCACATCTATGGTTTTGATGCATTATTCACAATATCAAAGAGATAGAAGCAGCTCAAGTGTCCATAAACAAATGAATGTTTAGAAAAATGGTGGTACATTCCACAATGGAATACTATGCAGCACTAAAAAACAATGATCTCATAAAACATTACACAACATAAATGATCCTGGAAGACATTATATTTTGAGTGAAATATCTCAGTTACAAAAAAACAATACTACTTTAACACTGCTGTTAATGAATAGGACTGACATGAGGGATTGGTAAGAGAGTAGGAAAAAAGTGGCTAGATAAATGAACACTGCATTGGAACAGATGAGACAAAGAACTGTTTGAAAGGAATATATGATTAGGCATTAGATGTGTGACAACAATCTGAAATAAGAGGTGTATTGAAAAGCAGATTGGATGAAGGGAAAAGTGAGGAGGAGGGAGGAAAAAGTGCAAGAAAACCAACTTTCCTATACACTTTTGTTAAAATATCTCTCTCTCTCACACACACACACATTTTACCCTTTGAAATCCTGTTGAATGGTTCTAATCCATCTTCTACTAATTCCAAGCAATAGGTCTGTATTTTTGGGTTGCTTGTTTGTTTGTAATGCCTTATGGTGTGTCAGTGACTCAATTCCAAATTATAATGGACCTACAATACACTTGGACCTCACCTGATTGACTATATAGAAATCAGATCAACTATATTTGTGGAAACAATCTTTGAAAAAGTGCAACATCTACAGTCAAAACCAGACTGGGTGCTGATTATAGAATAGACTATCAATTACTCATGTACAAGTTTAAATTGAAACTGAAGAAAATGAAAAATACTCCACAGAAGGCCAAATATGACTTTGAGTTCATCCCAGGTGAATTTAAGAGTCCTCTCAAGGACAGGTTTGAGGCACTGAACACCAGTGATCAAAGAACAGAAGAAGTGTGGGAGAGTATCACAGTTACTATTCATGAAGAGAGCAAAAGATCATTACAAAGAAAGAGGAAGAAGAAAAACCAAAGTGAATGTGAGAAGAGACCATGAAGATTGCATTGGAGTGTCAAAAAGCCAAAACAAAAGGAATAAATGCCAAAGTAAAAAGCTGAACAGAAGATTTCAGAGGGCAGTTTGAGAGGATATTGTAATATACTACAATGAAATGTGCAAATAGCTGCAGTCAGAAAATAAAAAGGAAAGAATTCACTCAGCATTTCTGAAGCGGAAAGTACTGAAAAACAAATTCAAGCCTTGACTTTCAATACTGAAAGATGCTATGGCACAGTCTTGAATGATACAGAAAGCATCAAAAGAAGATGGAAGAAATACTCAGAATCACTGTACCAAAAAGGATTGGTTGACACAGAAAATTTCAGGAAGTACCGTTTAAACAAGAGCCAATGGAAGCAAAATATTGTTGATGTTCATTCAAAAGGAGCTAGAATAGTACAGTGATAGGAAACTGCCAGAAGTACAAGCTGGTTTTAGAAGAAGCCATGACACTCAGGGTATCATTAGTGATATCAGGTGGATCTGGCTGAAAGGAGATAATACCAGATGAATGTATATTTGTGTTTTATTGACTATGCAAAGGTATTTGACTATGGAGATCATAACAATTATTGTTCATATTTGAGAAGAATGGAATTCTCAGGACTCTTAATTGTGCTCATACAGAATCTATACCTAGAACATGAAGCTGTTATGTGAACAGAGAAAGGGACACTGCATAGTTAAGATCAGGAAGGATGCGTGTCAGGGTTGCATCCTTCCTCCATACTACTCAATCTGTGTTCTGAACAACTAATTCACAAATCTGGATTCTATGAATGTGAGTGTGGCAACAACCTGTGTTATGCTGATGACAGAAATTTGCTTTCTAAAAGTGAGAAAGATATGAAATGCCCGTGCAGAAGATCAATGAGTACAGCTTTTGGTATGGATTACTTTTCAACATTGAGTAGACAAAGATCCTTACCACAGGACTTGTTAGTCAACATTATGATAGATGGAGGGTAAAAGTGAAGCTGTTAATGATTTCATCTCACTTGCATCAACATTCTGGAACCAGCAGTCAGGAAATCAGGAGCGGTATTACACTGAGTAAGTCTGATGTTAGGGACCTCTCCAAAATGCTGAAGAGCAATGATGCCAGTTCGAAGTCTAAGGTGCACTTGTTTCAAGTTGTGGTCTTCTCAGTCACATGATACACATCAGAGAGCTCGACAATGAATAAGGATGACAGAAGAATTGATGTCTTTGATTTGTGGTTCTGGAGAAGAGTAGTGAATATCCCATGGACTTCCAAAAAAACCAAACAGATATGCCCTGGAAAGGGCGCAGCCGGAGTGCTCCTTGGAGGCAAAGATGAGGAAGCTTCACATTTTATATTTTGTACCTGTAGCACATCAGTAGAGAACTGCCAGAAGTTCAGACTGGGTTTAGAAGGGGTCGTGGTACTAGGGATGTTGTAGCTGACGTTAGATGGATCTTAGTTGAAGGCAGGGAATACCAGAAGAATGTATATCTGTGTTTCATTGATTATGCGAAGGCGTTTGACTCTGTAGATCATAACAAACTGTGGCTGACTCTGAGTAGAATGGGAATCCCAGAACACTTGATTGTTCTAATGCGAAACCTATACTTGGACCAGGAGGCAGTCATCAGAACAGAGCAAGGAAACACTACATAGTTCAGAATTGGGAAAGGGCAGGGATGTGTCCTATCTCCATACCTTTTCAACCTGTATGCAGAACAAATTATCCGAGAGGCTGGGCTCTATGAGGAGAAGTGTGGCATCAGGATTGGTGGAAGGTCTAGTAACAATCTGTGTTATGCAGATGACACAACCCTGCTTGATGAAACTGAGGAGGACCTGAAATGTTTGCTGCAGAGGAGCAAGGACTGCAGCCTTCAGTATGGATTGAGGCTCAAAGTAAAAAAGACAAAGATTCTCACCACTGGACCAATTGGCAGTATCGGGATGGATGGTGAAGAGATTGAGATTGTTAACAACTTTAGTCTGCTTGACTCCACGGTCAACACTTTTGGCACCAGTAGCCAGGAAATAAAAAAACGTATTGCAAAGGGAAAGTCTGCTATTAGGGACCTCTCCAGGGTACTGAAGAGCAATGGTGTCACTCTGGAGACTAAGGTGTGTCTGATAGAGGCTATGGTCTTTGCAATCACTTGCTATGCATCAGAGAGTTGGACAATAACTAAGGAGGATAGAAGGAGAATTGATGCCTTTGAGTTGTGGTGCTGGAGAAGAGTATTGAATGTACCCTGGACTGCCAAGAAAACAAACAAATTCATCCTGGAGAGGGTTAAACCAGGCTGCTCCTTAGAGGCAAGGATTCTGAGGCTTCATCTGACATACTTTGGACGTGTTGTAAGGAGGGAGAGGTCCTTGGAGAGGGACATCATTCTTGGGAGGGTGGAGGGACGACGCAGAAGGGGAAGACCCTCTGTGAGGTGGATTGATTCAGTGATTGGGGTAATTGGGATGGGTGTGTCAGAGGCAGTGAGATTGGCACAGGATAGAGCAGGGTTTAGGGCTGTTTTACATAGGGTTGCTATGAGTCGCAAGTGATTCGATGGCACATAACAACAACAACAACAACCTGTAGCTAGTCAAGGCTGTTCCTTGGACATCATGTTTGGAAATACGGAGGTTCAGCGAAGTAGAGGATGACCCCCAAGAAGAAGAATTGACACTATGACTATAGCAATGGGTTCTAGATGATGAGGATGGAACAGGATAGGGTAACTTTCAGGTTGACTATTCAGAAGGTCACTATGAGTCATATTGGACACAACAGCACCTTACCATAACTACAATAACAACAGCAACAGTTGGATATAGAGAACTCTAGTGGCATATTCTGCAGGGGGTTATGCTGCTACTCCAAAGTTGCACAACTCTGGCAGTTTGACTCTACCAGCAGCTCCACGAGAGAAAGGTGAGCAGTCTCCACTCATGTGATTTACAGACTCAGAAAACCCACAAGAAGGAAAAGATGAGTTAGATCTGACTTGAAAACCCCCTGGAGGGTTGCTTATAGATTGAATCTGACTTGAGGGCATTGTATGTGTGTGATTGTGTGTACCTATAAGTGTGGGTATATTAGAAAGAGATAGAAGTGGAGACAGAGAGGAAGGGAGAGAAAGAGAGAAAGGGAGAGAGAGGTCACATGTAGTATTTAGAGAGCAGTGTCAAAATGGCTCTTATGGTTTTCTTGCCTGTAATCTTTATAGGAGCAGAATCCCAGGTTTTTCTACCACAGATGACTGGATGGATTCAAGCAGTCAATGTTTAGTAAGCAGTCCAGTGCTTAACTACTGTACCACCAGGGCTCATTGGGTTAGTCATTTCTGTGTGTATGTGTGTCATTGCTGGTTCTGTGCTTTGATCCTTTTTCTGGTTCCATCATTGTCTTGTTGGTTTTGCCTTGTTTGAACTTGTCTGCTGCCTACTCTACATTGTAGTATTGTCTTTACAGTCTTCAGCATGACTGATTGAACTGTGTGTTGTGTTGCTTGCTCGTTTGGTAATATTAGTGTTTCACCTCTTGTCTTCTGGTAGGTGTGATAGAGGATGGTGATGTGTGTACAGGTTTCTGTCCAATATTTGTGTAGAGCTGTTCCGGGAAGCATGGGTCGGCGTGTTGCAGTCTTTTCTTGATCAAGTGAGCAGGAGCCAGCCTTTGGTCCTGCTTAATGGGTGAAGCTACAGGAGGTGTCTGCGTGGCTAGGTCCTGCTACTATCTGTGGTCAAATGGGACAGAGATAAGGAAGCAACACAAAACCAAACCACAGAAGAAAAATAAAAACAAAACTCAAACTAACAACAAAAACGACAACATTGACCAGTTTAAAAAATGCAGAAAACTGAAATTTGAGATGATAAAAAAGAAAGAAAGAGAATCAGAATAGAAAGGCAAAAAGAAAAGTGGAAGAAAAAAACTTACAAGAGCAAACTGTAAAATGAATGAGCAAATATTCAAAGAGCTTTGGGCTGGAGGTGTCAAGATAGAACATTGTATCTGCCACTCAGCAGAAGATTGGAGTTGGGATGCCCAGTCAGCACAGAGATTCTGCTCATCTGAGTGGTGGCTTAGCCTCACGCTGCGTCACACATTACACCTTTTCTGGTCTAGGAGCCTTTGAGGGCTTGGGACACATAACTGGGGCAGAGTTTCTGCTGGCCTCAGAAGAGCCTAGGCTATTCCACCTGGTAAGAGATGGTGTTTCTGCCAATCTAGGGAATAAGGGCAGACAATCTATCCAGTCAGAGATGGCTAACCTGAAGAAATAATCACTGCCGACCTAAAATGCCCAGAATGGTGCACTCTGCAAGGTTTGAACTGCTCCAAATGTGTCTGTGGAGTATGCTGGGAAAAGATGCTCAGTGAGAAGGAAAAGCTCCAGTCAGAGGTGGTGTGGTGTCCTCACACACTGGAAGGTGGAAAGCAAGCCACGGGTGTCATAGTCCACAAGTGCTCTGAGGAAAGCTTTGAATGTAGAACCCTGCACACTCCCAGCTTGATGGCATGGGCATGCTTTCAGACAGAGTTAGAACTCCTAGGGAAACACTGTCATCAGTCTCCTAGTTAATATTGATGATAGAAGAGGCATCCGCCTGATAATGAGGTGGGGGTAGGAGACAAGGCTGCCATCAAAGTTTCATTTTATACTTTGGTCACCTGAAGTCTTGACTGGAGGAGGATTTGTTTCCAAGATAATCTAAGTGACTGGTTAGTGATCTCAGAAAATTTATATCCAGACTTAACTCATGTGGGCCTCTCTACAGGTCTACCTCATTCCAAGAAATGCCAAGGTGGAACCTACGACTCTATGGATAGATTTTTTTAAGTTAGCCAGTCTTGGCATTTAATTAATTTTTATTATGAAATTAAAATACTGTGTTTATTCATCAGTGTTTAATTAAAGTCTAGAATTAAAATTTTTTGTAACTCAACTATAGTTGTGTCTACGTAGACATCTTGCATTAGTTTAAAAAGTCTTACATTGAGTTTTAAATATTAATTTTTATTACAGTATTGTTTTTTAAAATTTATAGTTGAATATAATTCTTAGCTCATTCTTTTTCTGTTTATTTTCTTTTCTTTAGTATCTAGATGGTTTATCCTTGGAGTCATTTGCTGTAATTGTTGTGCAGCTAATTGGCCTTAATCTGGGATTGAGTTTTGATGATAATAGTGACAACTGCCATTGTTCAACCAGTGCTTGCACAATGACATCAAAAGCTGTGTAAGATATTTTCTTTATTAAATAACCACATTTCTTTTTGGAGATTTTTTAAAATTGAGGATGGAAATTTGAACCTTTGCATTTCTATTAAACAAACAAAATAATTGGCAATTAAAGATCTATAATAATGGATGAATACTTATTATTTTTCATTGCAAATAGTTTCTGTTCATTGCTGGCAAGTCAGCACTGACTCACAGCTCATCCTTCCCTGGGTTTTAGGAGTTTGTGAAGAGCATGGGAGGAGATTGCACAAAGTGCAAACGGAACATATATTAGAATAAGCTGTATTGGCTGTGAAGCGAGTTCTGGTGGATTAATGGTTAAAAATCATGCTGCTAACACAAAGGCATGTGGTTTAAGTCCACCAACTGCCCCATGGGAGAAGGATGGGCAATCAACTGCCAGGCAATTTTACCACCTCTCAAATCCCACTGGAGGATGAGCTATGGATTGGTTCTGACTCACTGGTATAAAATAACAACATTGACTTTGAAGTAAATTTCAGAAAGTTTGAGGATTGTGAGATAATATAGAATGCATGCCAACTATAGTTTAACTAAATTAGAAATCAATAATAAAAGCTGTCTAATTATACAAAATTATTTGAAAATTAAAGAAAAACATTTTAGCGTAACAAAGAAATTGAAGTAGTAAGCAGATAATAATTTGACCAAAAAATAATGCAAATGTAACAATCAAACTATTCAAAGAAATACTTATAGCTTTAAATATATTAGATAATGTAAAGGAGAATGTGTTAGTAAGGAAAGTATAATCACAAAGATTATGCTATTAAGATCACTTCGTCATTGCTTTTTGCTTACAAGAATTGATTTATTGCTGATCCAAAGCCAGTTTCCAAGGCTGTAAACTGCAAAGGAGGAGATAAACCATCTCTGCCAGAAAAACAGTTGGTGGATTCAAACCACCAAAGAAAGTGATATTTATGAGTTAATATATATCATAAAACCGTAAAGAGTAACTTCATGGGAAATACAAAAGCATAAACCAATGAAATTTTACATTTACTAAAAGTAGAATAAAGAAATGAACTTTTTTTTTCTTTGAAAATGTCATAAACTTGGTAAACTATTAGACTGATCAAGAAGAAGGAGTGAGTTGGGAGCTATAAAACATGCTAAAATCAGAGTTCTCTTTATCTCTTCACCACTCACTATTATTTTCCACAAGGGAATGTTTAGGTGACAGTAGTTAAGTGAACTTATACACAGTGGCAATTTGGCAAAACAAATGAAAAAGGTTTGTTGTTGTTACATTCCGTAGGGTCCTTTGTGACTCATAGCGACCTTATGTACAAGAGCCCTAAACCCTGCTCTATCCTGTGCCAACCTCACTGTCTTTTTTGGCTGTCAATCTTGTGAGATTTAGCTATCGTAGAGCCCCACCTAGGGCCTTGTGTGATGGGCGTAGAGGGATCTACTTTTTGATATAACCACCTTTTGGCTCCTGCTGGAAATACTATTACAAATTACACAAGTATTGTCCATTTCCTTCACATTTCTTAGGAGATGCCAATCCTCATCTATAAAATAAAAAGAACTGGTAGTAATTCTAGACCACAACAAACTAGAATAATAGAAAATAGAAAAGCATAAATTAGTGACATTTTAAATCTACTAAAAGTAGAAAAAATAATCTAAAATTTTTCTTCTTTGAAAAGTTCATGAACTTGATGAGCCATAAGTAGACTGATCGTAGATTGATCGAGAAGAGAGAGTGAAGTTGAAAGATAACCCCCATAACTAAGATTAGGGATGTAAAAATGCATGTCACTAGATTTTAAACACAGTTAGAGATCATTATAAATAATTTAATGTATGAATTCTACAACATTTCTAATGTTAGCTGACACTGCGCTAACTCAATGAACAACAGTTTGAAAACTGGCCCGATCCTGAGCTATCCCCACAGTGTCCACCGTGCTCACTCCCATTGTAGCAGTCCTTGTGTCATTCTATCTTGTTGACGGTCTTCTTCTCTTTTGCTGACCCATTACGTTTCCAAGCATGATGTCCTTTTCTAAAGATTGGTGCCCTCTGATATGACATGACCAAAGTGTATTAGAAAAAGTTCACTTATTCTTGTCTTTCAAAAAGCATGCTGGATGTATTTTTTTCTAAGATAGCCAAGTAGTGGAAATTTTTAAAAAAAGCGTGAAAAGCAAAACCATTCAAAATTTACAAGGGAATTATAAAAATCAAATGTTTCTGTATTATTTGGCGATGCTGTTGTTGATTTCCTTCGAGTTGAGCACAACTAATAGCGACCCCATGGACAAGCCTGAAGCTCCTCTACAACTGTTGACATTTATCAAAGTTGGTAGAGTTTCCAGAACTCTAGGAACACAGGAGAAATGTGGGGTCAAGATTGGTGGACAATTTATCAACAATGTGCGTTATGCGAATGACACAACCCTCCTTGCTGAAACTGAGGAGGACCTGAAGCGCCTGCTGCAGAGTGTCAAGGACTG
>NW_006400029.1:973627-993339 GCF_000299155.1 Elephantulus edwardii | reverse complement strand
CGCTATGAGTCGCAGGCGACTCAACGGCACATAACAACAACAACAGAGTTTCCAGAGGCATGGATTCCACTCCTGCTTTATATATATTATAATCTGTGACATCAATAAAGACTTGTGTATTGCTGTGATTTCAAACATATTTTGGTAGAGCCTTCCAATACACAGACACAGACACACAGACACACAGACACACACACATTTTTGTTTTAATAATTTTTGTAAAATGGTATATATTCAAACATTTATAAAGTCATTATTTTTTGCATATTGTTATTGGTATTTCTATTATTCATATACACTGTGTTCCATGCATGTACGTTATGTTTTATACAGTTTTTCCCTTATTCTTTTTCAGTTCTTAATCTTGGTTACGTTGTGCTTACTTCCTCCCCCTTATTCAACACGGCCTTTCCCATTACCAAAACTAACACGTCTTCTGTACGGAAAACAATTCTATTGCCCTTTCCCTCCTGTCTCTGATAACCACCAAAGAACAATGCTTCCTATAGGTATACTTCTCCTGATACTTTTATAATAAGGACATTACACAGTATTTGTCTCATATGATTGACTTTTTAAACTTCGTTAATAAAGCTAAGTGTCCCCCAGAAACTCCTTATTACACATTGGAATCTCACTATTATTCTTCATGACTTGGAGATATAAATAAGACTTAGATATTTACCACAGAAAATATTCTGTGCCCATATAGCTTTACTAATGTGAGACAAATAATACCAAACATTTAAAAGGTATTCAGAAAAGAGAAAAGAGGGAGAACTTTCTCAATCCTTTGAGAGAAACCAAAACTTGATAAAGTACAAGTTAGCAAATAAAAATACTACAGAATATACTTTATATTCATGGATTCAAAACATGTACACTAAATAGTGTTTATTTAGTTAGGTTAAAATAATTGGAATGTTCCAATCCCTTAACAATAGTGAACAAGCAATATATAAAATGTTATGACAAAGAGGAGCTTATCTGAGGAATGCAAGTTTGTTTAAATATTTAAAAGCTTACTATACTATTAATAAAAGGAGAAAAATTTTCAAATTGTATTAATAGAGAAATAATTGATATAATTAACACTAATATTTAAACCTTGTATCAGTATTAAATGAAGAGGATCTTCACAAGTCTTTAAAAGATGGCTGGCAAAAATCCTACAGCTGATAGTAACAATAAAGTATTGCCAAAAACCAATGAGTATAAAGTGTTAAAACAAATGCTTAAGTTGAGCCAGGTGAATAATTTTAAAGATAAAATGTGGCACTCTGGTTAAGGCATTTGACTGTTAACCAAAAATGTCAGTGTTTCAAACCTACCAGGTTCTTGGAGGAGAATTAAGAGTCTGATTTCATAAAGATTTACAGTCTTTATGTACTGCAGAACATAAAGGACAACAGTACTTCATCATGCAGGATAATGCATTCTGTCCCAGAAGATGGGTATTAATTGGTATTAATTTAGTTACAGTGGGGTTCCAGGGTTATTAGTATCCATATCCAACCAGTAAGCCTGTAGGGTTTTGGTTCTTTTTTCCCTTCCCCTGATTTGTTCCATATAGCTTTAATTTTGTGGTTAGTTAACTCTATTTCCAATATATAAAATACTGACAGTATTAACTATAGCCATCATTTTGACTTTTCTAAAGCCAGCCTTATTGTTGTTGTGTGTTGTGAAGTCAAAACTGATTGATAGCTGATCCTCCACTAGGTTTTCAGAGACAGTAAATCACACAGGAGGAGATTGCCTGTCCTCCATGGAGCAGCTTTTAGATTTGAAGCACACGCTTTTGGGATTGTAGTACAGTTTCATACTACTAGACCACCAGAGCTCCCTAGCGGTACAATAGTCTTTAGAAAAGTCCACCATATAAATTATATTAGTTTCTAATAAAGTTTTATAAAAATGAGCAATCATATTTCCCAGTAGTTACTGGCATAGACTGTTTCTTATATATAGGTTCAAAGCCTTTTATCATGGAGTCACTATGAGTCATGGTGAACTCAACAATGTCTAACAGCAATGTAATTCTATGTTATATATAAAGATATTGTTAATATGTTATATATGTGGGAAGCTCTGTGGCTTAGTGGTAAGGAGATGTGTTGCCAATTCACCAACTCCTCTGTGGGAGAAAGATGGGCAAGTTGCTCCAGTGGGATTTACTGCCTCTGAAAATCTGCTAGAGGATAAGCTATGAGTCAGTTCTGACTCAATGATGGATTACAATTACAGTAACAACAAATATTTATGTCTATATAGTCATGCAGATAAAATAATCTGGTAGTTGCTTTATGTTTAACTGAGAGACTAATACATACTTCCTATTGTTTGGTTTGGTTTGGGAATTTTTTTTCTAACTTAGCTTTTTTTAAAAACAAACCTTTTTTTATAATTTTAGAGTGAAAGTTTACAAAGCAAATTACATTTCCAGTCAACAATTCATTTATATTATATTCTGTGACATTGATCAGAATCCCCACCTTGTAATAGCATACTTCCGAATACTTCCTGTTTCCATCCCTCATTATTTTCTTTCTCCTTTCTCCCTTCTGAAGTTGTTGTTATTGTATGTGCCATCGATTCACCTGCAACTCATAGTGACCTTATGTACAACAGCCCTAAACTCTTGTGCCAATCTTATTGTCTCTGACACACCCACTCCAATGCCCTAGTCACTGAATCAATTCATCTCATCAAGAGCCTTCTTCTCCTGTGCTGTCCCTCCACTCTCCCAAACATGATGTCCCTCTCTAAGGACTGGTCACTCCTTGCAACATGCCCCAAGTATGTCAGATAAAGTTTCAGAATCCTTGCCTCCAAGGAGCAACCTGGTTTAATCCTCTCCTGGACGAACTTGTTCATTCACTTAGCAGTCCAGGTTGTATTCAACACTCCTCTCCAATACCACAACTCAAAGACATCAATTCTCCTTCTATCATCCCTAGTCATTGTCCAACTTTCTGATGCATAACAAGTAATTGCAGGGGATCTCTGGTGGCCTAGTGGCAAGAAACTGAACTGCAATCCCAGAGGAACACGGTTCGAATCCACCAGACGCTCTGCCGGAGAAGGAGGCGCAATATCCTCCTGTACCAGTCAGATCTGATTTGACGGTACACGTACACAAAATTAAAAAAAACAAAAAAACAAAAAAAAAAAAAACAAGTAATTGCAAAGACCATGGCCTGTATCAGGTGCACCTTAGTCTCCAGACAGTCATCACTGCTCTTCAGTACTTCAGAGACGTGTCTGAAAGCAGACTTTCCCAATGCAATACATCTTTTTTTAAAATTTTTTTTTATTGGGAAAAACATATTGGGGGTACAAGGAGGTGAGGGTTGGGGTCAGAAGGGTGAGGATGGGCCAGGATGCAGTTGCAAAGCTGCGCAGTTTGGTCGGTGGGGGGAGCAGGTGAAGGAAATGATGAGGGTCCAGTGGGGACCAGATGCTACAGAGAAATGACAAGCATTTTCCAATAGTAATTAAACCAACTGTCTTATTGATTTGGGAATTGGATGTCGACTCTCTGGCTTCTTCATGCTGAACAGGGGCGTAGATATAAAGGGGGAAGGAAGGACGCTTTATCACCTTACTGGTGGTCTTGGGTTACAGCTGCTTGCCTTCTTGCTCCTGAGGGCCGCGATGGTTCGCCCCGAGCCGGGGGCCAAGTGCAGCCCGCCCCGGGCAGAAGGCCACAACGGCTTGCCCCGGGCAGAGGGCCGAGGGCAGCCCACCCCGGGCAGAGGGCCGTGACGGCTTGCCCTGGCCAGGGGGCCGAGGGCAGCCCATCCCGGGCAGAAGGCCACGATGGCTCGCCCCGGGCAGGGGACCGTGACGGCTCGCCCCGGGCAGAGGGCCGCGACGGCTCGCCCCGGGCAGGGGGCCGAGGGCAGCCTGCCCTGGGCAGAGGGCCACGACGGCCCAAGTAGTCTTTTTTTAAAAAAGAAGAAGAAAAAGTGTGTGTGTGTGTGTGTGTGTACCGTCAAATTGGATCTGACTGGTACCGGAGACTGCCCCTCCTTCTCCAGCAGAGCATGAAGTAGAGTCTGGCCCCCCCCCAGGTGCCTGTCAGGGCCTGGGTTTCAGCTGTCCACACCACAGCAGTGGGCAACGAGCTTAAAGCCCCTGATGGCTCTGGGCGCTGACTCTCACCAGTGGCTATGGATGAAGTCACAGGCGATTTTCAGCCAGGGCCGGGTAATACATCTTTTAATGACTTGGCTGCTGAACTAATTTGGCCTTTAATCTTTCATAAGAGTATAGAATAGGTTAGATTCTATTTTGCCCTTTGCTCATCCCCCCATCCATTTTTACTTTGTTTTGATTGGATAAATTCTGTTGATCAGTACTTAATATCAGTGGTTTTATCCTCAGTTATATTTAGTCTACTACTAATCCCAACCAGTGAATACTTTTATTTCTTTTATTGTACTTTTTAGTTCTACAAGTTTTATGTGGTTCTTTTAAAAATAACTTTTGTTTATTTTTGCTGAGATATCCTTTTATAAAACATGCTTTAAAAGAATTTGAGCTTGTTGAATTATTTTTATGAAGGCTGCATTAATATTCTTTTCAAAAATATTGCAATGAAGAAGACCCTCGATGAGATTGACTGATTCCATCACTGGGGTAATGGGGATAGGCATGTCAGAGACAATAAGATTGGCAAGGGATAGAACAGGGGTTAGGGCTGTTGTACATAGGGTTACTATAAGTCACAAGTGACTTGACGGCACGTAACAACAGCAACAATTTTTTAATTAATGTTAAGTAGGGAACTCTGGTTACATAGTCTCTAAAGAGACTATGCTACTATCTTGAAGGAAGTGCCTCTCTTGTGCTTCTTATATAATTTTCCATGTGATTTATAGCCTCAGAAACCCAATGGCTTAATTTTTTTAATGGCTTAAAAAAAACAAAGGAAACTATTAGGCTAACACTACGGAAGAGATCTACATACAGCACAGCAATCAATGATTTATTTCTTGTAAATAGCTTTTATAAAAAGCACAAACAGAAACTATTCATATGGACCTCACCTGATGAAATAAATAAGAATAAAATTAATTACTACTGTGAAAAAGATTGCAGGAGAAGTTCAATATCAGCTGTGAATACTAGTCACTGTCTGTAGAAAGGAATATCAACTACTCATGTTCCAGTTCAAAGGAAAATGTAAACAAATTTTGGAGAACCAAAATATGACCGTGTATTTATCCTACCTGAATTCAAAAACCATCTTTAGAATAGGTTTGAGGCCTTGAACACTAATGAACAAAGACTAGATGAATTGTGAGATAATATAAAGAACATCATCTGTGAAGAAGGCAAAAGGTCATTCATTTCTAAGACAGAGGAAAAAGAAAAGATTGAGATGGATATAGGAAGACTATGAATTTTGCACTAACATGCCAAGAAGCCAAAGTAAAGTGAAAAATCAAGAAATTAAGGAGCTGTACAGAAGATTTCAAAGGGCAGCTCGGGAAGACAAAAGCAAAATATTATGAAATATACAAAGAGCTAGAATAAGAAAATCAAAAGGGAGAAATTCACTCAGCATTTTTTAAGCTGAAGGAACTAAAGAACAAAGTCAAGCTTTGAGTTGTAATACTTAAAGATGCTATGGGCACAATATATAATTATCCAGGAAGCACTGAAAGAAGATGAAAGCAGTACACAGAGTCATTGAACCAAAAGAGTTAGTTGACACAGAATTTCATTAAACAGCATATGATCAAGAAACAATCATAATGAAGGAGGAAGTTCAAACTGCTCTGAAGGAATTGGCAAGAAATCAAGTTTCAGGAATGAATGGAATGCCAATCAACATACTTCAAGAAAAATAAGAAACCCTGGACATTTCACCAGGTTGTGCCAAGAGATCTGGAGGACAGCCAGCTGGTCAACCGACTGGAAAAATCCATATTAATTTCCATTCCCAAAAAGATGATACAATAGAGTGTGGAAATTATTGAACAATGTCACTAATATCACATGCAGGCAAAATCTTGATCACTGTTACCTAAAAATAACTGCAATAATAAATTGACAGAAAGAACTGCCCGAAATAGAGGCTTTTGCACTAGAGATATCACCGTGAATGTCAATAAAACTTTGAAAGCAGAGAGTACCGGAAGAATGTTTATTTGCATCTTACTGACTATGCAAAGGCATTTGACTGTGTAGATTTGTATTTTATTGAGTATGGAAAGGCATGTAACTGTATAGATCATAACAAATTATGGCTTACATTGAGAGGAATGGGAATCCCAGAATACTTGATTGCCACCATGAGAATACTATACTTAGGCCAGGAAGCAGCCATTTGAACATAGCAAGGAAACACTGCATGATTTAAAATGAAAAAATAAAAAAAAAGAGGAATGTATCAAGGCTGTGTCCTTTCTCCATACCTTTTCAATGTAATATGTAAATCATCATTCAGAAGGCTGGACTTAATGAAGAATCTGGTATCAAGATTGGAGGAAGACTCATCGACAACCTGTGTTACACAGATGACACAACATTGTCAGCTGAACCTTAGGAGAACTTGAAGCATTTGCTGTAGAGAGTCAAGGACTACAGTAAGTATTCAATATGGATGGTATGTCAACATCCAGAAAACAAAGATTCTAATCATTGGGCCAATTGACAGCATAATGATAGATGGAGAAGAGAATGAAGTTGTTAACAATTTCATCTTGTTTGGGTCCACAACACTCTTGGCATCAGAAGAAAAGAAATCACAAGATGGAATGCATTAGGAAAGTCTGTTATGAGGGACCTCTCCAGAAAGCTGAGAAGGAATAATTTCTATCTAGAGACTAAGATGCACGTGAATCAAGCCTTGGCTGTCACAGTTATTTTCTATGCATCTGAGATAGGGACAGTAAGTAAAGATGACAGATGATAATTAATTCATTTGAGTTGTAGTGCTGGAGGATATTGAATATGTCATGGATTGCCAAGAAATAAACTGGTAAGTCCTGGACAGGGTGAGACAAGGTTGCACCTTGAAGGCAAGGATGGTGAAGCTCCGTCTCACATACTTTGGGCATGTTGCTCAGAAGGACCAGTCCTTGTAGAAGGACATCATCCTCAGATGGGTAGAAGGTCAATGCAGGTTAGGGAAGACCTTGGATGAGGTGGATTGACACAGTGATTGTGGCAATGGAGGCAGATGTGTCAGAGATAGTGAGAATGTCTCAAGATAGGGCAGAGTTCAGAGCTATTGTACAGAGTTGCTACGAATTGCAGTAGGCTTGATGGAACATAACAATAACAACATCCCAATAAGTAAGTGAAGCAGATGGGATCTTATTAGGAGAGATCCAGGTGATCTCCCTTGTTGACAAGGCCTAGCTAACTTGGTATTAGTAGGACTTTCAGAGGTAGAAGTGGGCCTACCAGGCCTGTCTGTAGCTTCTAAATTTTGATTCTGGATACATTCAACCTGGATCTTTTGGTGTGTAGGAAAATATTAGACACTTAATCCCTTTGTTATTCCTCTAGTTCTATGATCCTTAATCAATTTGTCTCTCCCTTCCACTTTTCAGAATTTTGTTAGACATCTTTTAGCATTATTTCCAGAGTTGTGTTTAGTGAGGAGAAACAGGAGGAAATGAGTCTGCATTATCTTATCTTGACTGGAAGACAGCAACTTATTTTTATCTTGGGGAAAAATTAATTGTCAAATGCTAATATTTTGAAGCATACAACTTAAGTCAATACAATCATATTTATATTTGCATTTACAGAAGTGTCATATACTTAAAAATAAATCAAAGGTATAAATGATATTAAATATTCTTTTTCTCTCATTGCTGTGCAATTGGAACTTACTCAAAAGTGAACATTGCAGTGGGTTTCCAGAGGCTGCAAACCACACAGGGATTGTCCATCTTTCTCCTGAGGAGCAGCTGATAGACTTGAACCACCACTAGACTTTGGGTTGATAGCACAACTCCTTACCAAAATCCCTTATTAAATGTTAAAGGACTAAAATATAGAATTTAATAGTTTGACCTATCAAAGATAAGTGAAAATAATATTTTCTTTGTTTAAAGGCTTAATTAAAGTTATAGATTGGATATTTAATAGATCTTATATAAAACATAGTGAATGATAGCACAAGAGGCTGCAGTGTGTTATGTTCCACTGCAGTAAATTTTTTGCTTGAATTTATATTTTATATTGTAACATATTAGTAATACATTTGAATAAATATTTTCTAAACGTTGCTTGTTGTTCTCTATAATCAATAATTTAAGTTTTTAAGTCTCTTGCAGTATTATATGATTGGAGAATAAATAGACATACGTGAAACATTTTTGTCATAACTATATTTTTATTTTTATTATATAGGCATATTGAAGGTATAAAAGATTTTAGCACCTGTAATGTGGATGAATTTAAGGTTTTGACTTCACAATCTGAACTTGAATGTCTTCTGAACCAACCTTTTGATAAGCCCGATGCCAGATCATCTACCCAAGCCAAAGTATGCGGCAATGGGATATTAGAACCTGGTGAACAATGTGATTGTGGCACCACATTGGTTAGTAGATTTATTTCCAGAAAAAAGTTAATGTCTTGAATATATTTTAAACAGGTGGAAAAGAAGAAAATACTTTGCTTCATTTTTTTTTAATGGAATTTTCAGAGAGCTGGAATTGAAGAATAGAAAAGGAAGACCTTGGTCTGCGTTTTTCTCTCTCTTTTTAGATTTTAATGAAAGTTTATAAACAACTTGGATTTCCATTTATTCATTGTTGCACATTTTCTTGAAAAAAATTCAAATAACTCTCTGGGTATATTGAAATCTTGTATTCTTTCAATTTGGCTGTTTTAGATGTGTAGAGACAGAAGTCCTTTAGACAATGTGTTGTTTTTAGATAATACCTTCTTAAATTCTTTAGTGTATGATTTGGCTCCAAATGTGATAATTAATGACCACAAAAAGTGTTTGACAAGTTTAATAAATATACTCTTAACAATGACCTACCAAAAAAGAAATAGAAAAGTATGTGCAAAGGCTATAAACGACATTGTTATTGTTAGGTGCCATTGAGTTGAGTATGACTCAGTGACCCTATGAACAAAAGATCCTGTGCCATCCTCACACTTCCTGACACACTAGAGCCTATTGTTATTGAATCAATTGTTATTGTTATTGTTATTGAATCAATTCACGTGCTGGAGGGTCTTCCTCTACTTCGTTGACCCTCCACTCTTCCTAGCATCATGTCCTTTCCAAAGGAATAACCCCTCTTAGCAATATGCCCAAAGTATGTGAGGCAAAGCCTTATCATTTCCAAAGAGCACTCCAGCTGCACCCTCTCCAAGACATATTTGTTCTTTTGGTCATCCATGGGATGTTCAGTGTTCTTCTTCAACACCACGGCTCAAAGGCATCAATTCTTCTGTCATTGTTATTCACTGTCCAGCTCTCAGATGCAACACAAATGATCAGAAAGAATATGGTCTGTATAAGACATACCTCAATCCTTAAACTGACATGATTGCTACCCAATAATTTGGAGAGGTCCCTAACTCCAGATTTTCCCAGTGCAATGCATCTTTTTATTTCCTGACTGCTTGTGTTAAGGGTGTTAATTGTGGATCTAAACAAGATGAATTGTAGACAATTTCATTTTCTTCTCATCCTTCATGATGTTGCCTGTCTGTCCATTGGTAAGAATCTTTGTTTCCTTGATATTGAGACACAATCCATACCAAAGGACATCTTGATGTTTTTACTTTGGGGTCTAATCTGTTTGGTATTCACTGAGTCTTGAGTGTAGTTTTCTTCATTCTTCATGATATCTACTAAGTTTTCTTCTAGTACCTCTTCCAAATTTTTCTCATTCCTTTCCCTGTCCCCATCATGTTCTGGAGTTCCAGTAATTTTTTTTATGCTGTTCCTTTTAATGTTATCCCCATGATTCTAATGCTTTTATGATTTTCCTTCTGATTTCTCTCTACACTTTGTTCTAATATGTTTCCATTGAGGTTCTTGTCTTCCCACTCATTGATTTTCTGTTCCATCTTTACTCTTCTGCTTTTTTTTCCCTCCAGCATATTGGATACTTCTAACCTTATGGCCTTGAAATTCTGAATTGCATTTTGTTGTGTTTCTGTTATTTACAGTCCTGTGTTGGCTATATTCTCTTTAATTTTGATGGTCTTTTAAAGTCCTCATACTTCTTTATATCTCTATATTTTTTCTTCCATATTTTGAAATTTCTTCTAGTTGTTCAAGCTACTCAGTTTTAGTTTATCTCTTCTGATTCCCTGACTTTGGAGTATTTGATTTATTTGTACTTCTCTCTAACATCTTTAGCACCTTTTCCTATAGTTGTTCATATAACTCAGCATCAGTATACTTCTTTAGGTTCCCTCTCTGGTTATTTTTTGTATCTTCTATGTGTTATGCTTTTTTAGAAGATTTGGGTTTTTTTCCCACAATGTTTGAAGTTGCTTGCTGCTTCTTTATCATTATGTGAAGTTTTTCTTGATATGTGTTGTGACATTTCTATTATGTCTGCATAGGTTATTGGCAGTTCTTTATCTTTATGATGATATTAATTAGTTGCAAACTTAAAAGTATTTTCTTTGTGGCAGAGGGCAACTTGATGTATCAGAAGTTCTTTCTCATCCTGTGCTGTGGAAAAGCTTGCCTTTCCTAAAGCTCTTCAACTTCTCTCTGATCTGGAGTGTATCAATGCAGAAATCTTATTTGAATGCTGCCCACCTCTTCTATAGGCTGGCTGTATTGTTCTTCCTGGTATTGGTGCACTGCAAGGCTGGAAACCACATTAGCCCGATAGCTACACTTTATCTTTCTGGATAGAGAAGCAAGGGAAGGGGAAGGGCCAGGTACCTCAGAGGTAGGAAAAGTCCCAAGAATGCTGCCTGGGCTCTTTTTCTTAGGGGGGAAATACCCAGGGAAGTGGTTGAGATTGAGCAATGTAACCCCCATATCTCAGCTGGTGCTCTTGGCTAATCCTCACTCTATTCTCCTCTTCTGTGTCTGGTCAGGAGCGAGGACTCCTACCTGAGAAGATGGAGATTCAAGAAGTTAATCAGGACTCAACTATGCTTTTAATGCTGACCCTTGTTTTAAATTTTACCTCTAGTTTTCTAATCTATGTTTACTTTTTAAAAAATATTTTTAAATTTTATCCTGATTTATTTACAAAGTTTGAATACATTGTTTTTCACAAAAGATCCTTCCCTTTTCCCTCACATCACCCACCTATCAAATTGTGCAGTCCTATGATTAACACCCTACTCACTCATCCTCACCCCTTTATTCCACTCTCCCTCCCTCTATCTTGGACTCTCATACACATTCTACAATAATGGTTTTATATACAGTGTTTGTGCTTGTGGGACTGAGTTCACTCAGCATAATGCTCTCTTGCCCCTCCCAAGTTGGGTCATAATTTACAAAATCACTACTTCTGCATACTGCATTCCATTGTATGGCTGGACATCTGGGCTGTGCCTATGTTCTTGGGATGGTGAATAATGCTGCTATAAATATTGATATATAACTTTCCATTTGTGTCTCAATTCTCATTTTCTTGGGGGATATTCCAAGCAATGGAACGGCTGGGTCATATGGAATTTCTATGTTCAGCTTTTTGAGCAAGTTTCAAACTGCTTTCCAGAGTGGTTGTATCATTGTACAATCCCACAAACAATGTAAAAGTGTTCCTAACTCACCACATCCTCTCCAACATTTATTACTTGCTGTCTTTTTATACTTTGTGCCACTGTTACTGGAGTGTGATGGTACCTCATTTTGGGTTTGAATTGCATCTTTCTTATTGCCAATGATTTGGAACATTTCTTCATATGTCTGTTGGCTATTTGACTATCTTCCTCTGTGAAAATTCTTTCCTTGTCTTTTGCTCATTTTGCAATTAGGTTATCAGACTTTTCCTTGTGGTGGCCTAGAAGTATTCTACAAACTTTTGTGATGAGATGGCATTGCCAAATTGTTGTTCTCAGTTGGTAGGTTTTCTTTCATCCTGTTAGAAAAAGTTTTTTATGAACATAGGGATTTAATCTTTAGAAGGTTCCATTCTTCAGTTTTATAGTCTTCAGATTGTACATCTGTGGCTGTACTTGGCAGTCTCTTGTACTGTAGACAAGAATTCCAATCCCAGTATGTCTTTTATGAAGTTAATGGATTTGTGCTTTAAACCCAAGTCTCTGTTCCACCTTGAGGTGATTTTCGTGTTTGGTGTGAGATGTAGATCCTGTTTCGGCTTTCTGCAAGTAGCTGTCCAGTTTTGCCAGCACCGTTTATTGAAGAGATTTTCATTTCCCTATTTGATAGATTTTATTACCTTTTCGATTATCAGTTGACCATAGATAGCTGGGTGTATTTCTGGGGTCTCAATCCTGTCCCACTGATCTATGTGCCTGTCATTGTAGCAATATCACGCTATTTTGGTTACCAGCTGTGTAGTAGATTTTGAGGTTAGGGAGTGCTATACCTCCCACTTCATTTTTTTTCTCTCAGAAGTCTTTTGCTTATTCAGGGTCTCTTGCCTCTCCAAATAATTTTGACAATTTCCCTTTTAGTCTCCTTGAAAAATGAATTTGGTATCTGTAATGGGATTGAATAGAATATATAGATTGCTTTTGGTAGGGTTGTCATTTTCACAAAATTGAGTTTTCCTATCCCTAAATAGGGAACATTTTCCCATTTCTTTAGGTCCTTTATTGTGCCTTGCAGAAATACTCTGTTGTTTTCTTTGTATAAGTCTTTTGCATTTCTAGTTAGGTTCACTCCCAAGTATGTGGTTGGCTATTGTAAATGGTGTGGCATTCTTTGTTTCTTTCTCTGAGTTCTCTTTGTTTTTGTAGAGCAATCCCTCTGATCTTTGGATATTGATTGTATACCTTGCCAGTCTACTAAATTGGCCTACTATTCTATCAGTTTTTTGTTGAATCTTTGGGCTTTTCAATGTACACTATCATATCATCCACATTTATTGATATATTAACCATCTCTTTGATGATCTGGATGCCTTTTATTTCCTTCTCTTGTCATATAGCCCTAGCAGGCACTTCCAGTACAATATTGAATAGAAGTGGTGACAGTAGGTATCCTTGTTTGGTCCCTGTTTGCAAGGAAAATGTTTTTAGTCTTTCTCCATTTGGAATGTTTTTGGCTCTTGGTTTTACATATATACTTTTCACTATGTTGAGAAAATTCACTTCTATTTTAATTTTGCTGAGTGTATTAATCAGGAAGTGGTGTTGGCTTTTTTCAAATGCCTTTTCTGCATCAGTTTCTAGAAAAGATCATATGTTTCTTATTATTTATTTTGTTAATATGGTGAATTACATAGGTTGTTTTTCTTATGTTGAACCATGCTTGCATATCGGTTATGAATCCTACTTGATCATGGCGAATTAAATTTTTGATGTGCTTTTGTATTCTATTGGCCAGGATTTGGTTAAGGATTTTTGCATCTGTATTCATGAGAGGTATTGCTCTGTAGTTTTCTTTCTTGGTAATATCTTTGCCTGGTTTTGGTATTAGGGTTATGCTTGCGTCATAGAATGACTCTGGTAATGTTCCTTCATTTTCAGTTTTTTCAAGTAGTTTATTTAGGATGGGTTTAGATCTTCTCTGAATGTATCTGGTCCAGGAATTTTCTTATGGGAAAGTCTTTTTATGACCTGTTCAAGTCCTTCTTTTGTGATTGGTTTGTTCAAATGTTCTATATCTGTCTTTGTAAATCTGGGTAGGGCATGAGTTTCAAGGATTTTGTCCATTTCATCTAGGTTTCCAAATTTATCAGAGTATAGATTTTCCTAGTATTCTGATATTATAGATTTCATATTTCCTCTGGTTCCGTTTGATGTCACCTTTATAATTTCGTAATCAAGTTATCTGTAACTTTTCCCCCCTTTTGTTGAGTTTGCCAGTGGTTTGCCAATTATATAGTTGTTGTGTTGTTGTTATGTGCTGTCGAGTAATTTATGACTCATAGTTACCCTATGTAATCGGCCCTAAATTCTGCTCTGTCCTGTGCCAATTGCATTGTCTCTGACACTCCCATCCTGATTACCCCAGTCACTGAATCAATCCACCTCATAAAGGGCCTTCCCCTCCTGTGCTGTCCCTCCACCCTACCAAGCATGATGTCCCTCTCCAAGGACCCATCCCTCCTTACAACATGTCCAAGGTATGGTAGAGGAGCCTCAGAATCCTTGCCTCCAAGAAGCCACCCAGTTTAACCCTTTCCAGGATGAATCTCTTTGTTTTCCTAGCAGTCCATGGTACCCTCAATACTTTTCTCCAGCACCACAGCTCAAAGGCATCAATTCTCCTTCTATCCTCATTAGTCATTTTCCAACTCTCTAATGCATAACAAGTGATAGCAAAGACGATGGTCAGTATCAGACACACCTTAGTCTCCAGAAAGACACCATTGTTCTTCAGTACTTTGGAGAGGGCCCTAACAGCACATCAGCAGGGAACAGCCATAAGTCCAGGCTGGGTTTAAAAGGGGTCATGGTACTAGGGCTATTGTGGCTAATGTTAGGTAGACTTTAGCTGAGAGCAGAGATTACCAGAGGAATGTATATCTGTGTTTCATTGACTATGCAAAGGCATTTGACTGTGTGGATCATAACAAACTGTGGCTTTCTCTGAGAAGAATGGGAATCCCAGAACACTTGATCGTGCTAATAAGAAACCTATACTTGGACTAAGAGGCAGTTGTCAGAACAGATCAAGGAAATACTGCATGGTTCAAAATTGGGAAGGGCATATGCCAGGGATGTGTCCTGTCTCCATACCTTTTCAACCTGTATGCAGAACAGATTATCCGGGAGGCTGGGCTCTATGAGGAGAAATGTGGGGTCAAGATTGGTGGAAGATCTATCAACAATCTGTGTTATGCAGATGATACAACTCTGCATGCTGAAACTGAGGAGGACCTGAAGTGCTTACTGCAGAGGGTCAAGGACTGCAGCCTCCAATATGGATTGAGGCTCAGTGTCAAGAGGACAAAGATTCTCACCACTGGATCAATTGGCAGCATCAGGATGGATGGTGAAGAGTTTAAGATTGTTCACAACTTCAGTTTGCTTGGCTCCACAGTCAACAAAAGCCAGGAAATTAAAAGACTTAAAAAAATTATATAGACTCTTTCAAAAAACCGGCTCCTGGTCTTATTGATGGTTTAAATTGTTTTTCTGTTTTCTATCTCATTGCTTTCAGCTCTTGTCCTGATAATTTCTCTTCTTCCGGAGACTGAAGGATTAATTGTTCTTTCTTGATGATGAAGGTTTTGAGTTAGATCAATCCTTTTCCTTCTTTCTTCCTTTTTTATGTGTGTTTTTATTGCTATGAACTGCCCCCTGAAGACTGCCTTAGCTGTATCTCAGAGGTTTTAGTATACTGTATTTTCATTTTCATTTGTTTCAAGGAACTGTTTAATTTTGTTCTTTATTTTTTTTATAACCCAGTCATATTCTAGCAGAGAGTTATTTAGCTTACACATGAATGACTTTGTAAGCATTTCCCTCCTGTGGTTAGTTTCTAGTTTTATGACATTGTGATTTGAGAAGATACTTTGTAGTGTATCAATGTTTTTTAATTTGTTGAGACTTGGTCTGTGTTCTAATATGTGGTGAGTTCTGGAGAATGTACCATATGAACTTGAGAAGAAAGTGAATTGAGTTTTAGTTGGGTGCAGTTCCCTGAATACATCTGCTAAGTAGAGTTGGCTGGTTGCCTAGTTCAGGTCTTCCACATCTTTGTTGAGTTTCTTTTCGGCTGACCTATCATTTGGTGATAGTTTTGTGTTGAAATCTCCTTCCACTATTGTGGTGTTGTCTATTTCTTCCTTCAATTCTATTAAATGTTCTTTTATGTATTTTACAGGTCTATAATTAGGTGCATAAACGTTGAGCAAGGTATGTCTTCTCTATCTATTTTGCCTTTAATCAGTATGTAATAATTGCCCTTTTTTATCTTTTATGGTGGTTTCCATTCTGAAATCTATGTAATAAGATATTAATATTGCCACTATTGCTTTTTTTCCCCCAACCTTTGATTTCTCAACCTGTCTTCTTCTTCTTTATTAAGATGTGTACCTTGTAGGCAACATATTGTTAGGCTTTGGGTTTTTTTATCCATTCTACTACTCTTTTTCTCTTAATTGGTGCATTTAGTCCACTTACATTAAGTGAGATTATTGTCAAGCCAGGTTTTGCTTTTGCCATTTTGTGTTTTATGTTTCTTTTTCTGTTGTTTCTGGTTACTATGGTCCATATACTTTCCTTTGGCATCTCTGTGAGGAGGACTTCACTTAAAATTTCTTGTAGTTTTGATCTTGTTTTCACGAATTCTTTAAGGTCCTTCTGTTCTTCAAAGAATGTAATTTCTCCTTCCTATTTGATGGAGTGCTTTTCTGGGTTCAGGATCGTTGGCTGGCAATTGTTTTATTTCAACTTTCTATATATGTCATCTAATTGTCTTCTTGCTCACATAGTTTCTGCTGACAAATCAGAACCTATTCTAATTATATTCCTTTATAGATGACTTTTTATTTTTTTTATGTTACTTTTAGAATCATATCCTTATCTTTTAATTTAGAGAATTTTACAATGATATGTTTTGATGTTTTTCTTATTGGGTCTATTCTATTTAGTATTCACTGTGTTTCTTGAATATGGGTTTGCCCATTTTTCAAAATACATGGGAAATTTTTCTTCTAGTACTTCTTCCTCTATTTTCTCAGTGATTTCACTGGCACTCTCTGTTATGGAATACCAGTCATATATATATATATATTATTTGTTTTATGTCATCCCAAATGATCCTAATATTTTCTTCATTTTCTTTACATCTCATCTCTGATTTTTCTTCAATTGTGTTTTCAGTGAGGCTTTTGTCTTCCAACTCACTGACTCTCTGTTCCATCTTTTCAGTTTTACTTTTCTGTGCTACCAGCATGTTGGACACTTCTGCCATTTCAGTCTTAATATTCTGGATTACATTTTTATGCTTTTCTGTTATTTCTATTACTGTGTTGTCTGTTCCTTCTTTGTCTCATGATGATTTTTTAAAGTTCTTGTACCTCTTTATCTATTCTATCAATCCTTTCTTCCATCTTTTGCATTTTATTCCATAGCTTTTCAAGTTGTTCCCCATCAACTATTTCTTCTCTACTGTTGTCTTTGGAGTATTTGCCTTCTTAATTGTTTCTTCCATCTTTTGCATTTTCTTCCATACCAGTTCAAGGTGCTCCTCATGAGTGTATTTATTCTGGACTGTTTTTTCTGGGTTATTTGCTTTCTTAATTGCCTGTTCCATTGTTTGCATCTTCTTCTGTAGCTGTTCAAATAACTCCACATCAATGTATTTCTTATCGTTCTATCTGTGGTATTCATTGGGTCTGCTTTTTTAGGAGATAAGTTATTTTGTTTTTTTCATGATAACTGAGACAGACTGATGCTTTCTTGACATTATGTGAGCCTTTTCTTAGTAGATATCAAGTCATAATAACTGTATAGTTACCAAGAATATGGCAATGTTCTGTAAACTCTCTGTATATTTGTGTTTTCTTCTTGTTCTTTGTTCTTTTCAAGCACCAGTGACCCCCAAAAATTTCTGGAATGGAAAACCAGGAATCCTTTGTTTTCCCTTCAAGAATTGGCTCTGCTGCCTCACTCAAATTCCAGTTGTCCTGCTCACTTTCATTTGCGTTGGTCTCAGGCACATTGCTCTTGGGTGCATCGCTCTTGGGTGCTCTGATCAACTTTGAGTTGATATTTGTGAATGGTGTGAGAAGTGGATCCTGTTTCAGTTTTCTGTCCAGTTTTGTTCAAGAAGTTGTCTTTTCCTCATTTTATAGGTTTTATTTCTTTGTCAAATACCAGTTGACTTAGGTAGATGGGTTGCTTTCTGGTTCTTGATTCTATTCCACTGTTCTATGTGTTTGTCAATATACTAATACTATGATGTTTGATTATTACCACTTTTTGGAGGTTTTGAGATCAGAGAGTGTAGTGCCTCCCACTTCATTTTTCTTTTTCAGAAGAAAGTTCCTTATTGGGATCTCTTTCCTTTCTAAATATAACTGTAAGTAGCCTTTCATATCTCATCAAATAATGAGATTTGAATTTTGTGAAAGATCTTTTTTGCATTAATAGATAGGATCATGGGGGTTTTATACTTTGCTTTGTTAATGTGATAAATTACATTGATTGTTTTTCTTTATACACACACACACATACCCCCCCCCCGTTGTTTTTTAAGTATTCTGTAATCAGTGTGCCTGGTATCTTTTTAAATTATCATTATTATTATTATATTAGTTTATTTACAAAATTCAAATACATTGTTTTCCAGAACAGATGTTCTTCCAGTTTCCCTTACCCACCCTCAAATTATACAACCTCATGATTTATCCCCCTGCCCCCTGCACATCCACATTCCTCTGCTTCCTCCCATTCCCTACCTCTTGAATCCTTATACTCATTCTACAATAATGGTTTTATACAAAATTTGTCCTTGTGGGACTGAGTTCACTAGGTATAATACTCTCCAGTCCCTTCCAAGTTAGGTAATAGTTTACATAATCATTGCTCCTGCATGCTGCATAGTATACCATTGTGTGACTATACCATAATTTCTCAATCCATTCATTTATGGATGGAAATCTGGGCTGTTTACATGTTCTTGTGATGGTGAATAACACTGCTGTGAACATTGCTGTACAAGTCTCCATTTGTGCCTCAGTTCTCATTTTTTCAGGGTATATTCCAAGTAATGAAATAGGTGGGTCATATGGAATTTCTATGCTCAGATTATCTAGGAAGCACCAAAATGCCTCCCAGAATGGTTGTACCATTTTAGAATCACACCAGTAATGGATAATTGTTCCTTTCCCACCACATCATTTCCAAAATTTATCACTGCTGCCACTGTTACTGGAGTTTGATGGAACCTCTTTGTGGTTTTCACTTGCATACCTCTTATTGTAAGTGATGTGGAGCATTTTTTATATGCTTGTTGGCTATTTGAATATCTTCCTGTGTGAAAATTCTTTCCATGTCTTTTGCCGATTTTGTAATTGGGTTATCAGTCTTTTTTCTTGTGGAGGCCCAGAAGTATTCCATAGACTTTCATTTATGAAGCTTATCCGAGATGGTATTACCAAATATTTGTTCCCCGTTGATAGATTTTCTTCTCACTCTTTTGAAGAAAGTTTCTGATGCACACATAGATTTAATCTTTAGAAGGTTCCATTCATCAATTTTATCCACTTCAGATTGTGCATTTCTGGCTGTATTTAGCAGTCTTTTTATACCTTGGCTTAGCAGTTCTAAGCTTGATCCCAGTCTGTCTCTTACGAACTTTATGCGTTTGGGCTTTACTCCCAGATCTCTAATCCACCTTGAGTTTATTGTTGTGTATGGAGTGAGATGTGGATCCTGTTTCAGCTTTCTGCAGATGAAAGTCCAGTTATTTATGGAAGAGGTTAAGAGGTTGATATTTCCCCATTTAATAGCTTTGATTTCTTTGATGATTATTAGTTGACTATCTCTGGGTCCCTGGCGCACACCCTTCCCAATTTTGAACCATTCAGTGTTGCCCTGCTCTGTTCTGATGACTGCCTCTTGGTCCAAGTATAGGCTTCGCATTAGCACGATTA
>NW_006400029.1:969727-972485 GCF_000299155.1 Elephantulus edwardii | reverse complement strand
GAGGGACAGCGCAGGAGGGGAAGACCCTCTATGAGGTGGATTTATTCAGTGACTGGGGTAATCGGGATGGGTGTGTCAGCCAGAGGCAATGCCATTGGCACAGGATAGAGCATGGTTTAGGGCTGTTGTACATAGGGTTGCTATGAGTCGCAAACGAGTCGATGGCACATAACAACAACATCTCTGGGTCTATTTCTGGGTTCTCAATTCTGTTTCGTTGGTCTATATGCCTGTTATTGTTCCAGTACCATGCAGTTTTGACTCCTACTGCTGTGCTTTATTTTGAAGTCAGGGAGTGCTATACCTTCCACTTCCTTTTTATTTCTCAGAATTGTTTTATTTGCGGTCTCTTGGCTCTCCAAATAAGTTTGACAGTTTCTCTTTCAATCTTCTTGAACAATGAATTTGGTATCTGGATTGGGATAACATTGAATATATAGATTGATTTTGGTCGATTGTAATTTTCATGATATTGAGTCTTTCTATCCATGAACAGGGCACATTTGCAATTTTTTAGTTCTTTTATTGTGTTTTGCAAACATACTCTGTTTTCTTTGTGAAGGTCTTTTGTATATCTAGTTAGGTTCAGCCCCAACTATCTCAGTTTGTGGTTGTCTACTGTAAATAGTATTGCTTTCTTGATTTCCTTCTCTGAGTTCTCTTTGTTACTGTTAAGGATCCTACAGAATTTTTTATATTGATCTTATATCCCACAACTCTACTAAATTGCTCTACTGGCTCTAAGAGTTCTTTTTTTGTTCTTGAGTCTTTGAGGGTTTTTGTGTACACTGTCATATCCTCTGCATATAGTGACATTTTAACCATTTCATTGCTGGTTTGGATGCATTTTATTTCCTTCTCTTGTTGTATTGCCCTAGCAAGGACTTCCAGTACAGTATGGAATTGAAGTGGTGACATTGGGCATTTTTGTCTGGTCTTTGTTAAAAAAATTCTTTTAGTCTTTCTCCATTGAGAATGATGTTGGCTCTTGATTTTGCATATATACTTTTGATTATGTTGAGGGAATTCCCTTCTATTCCAATTTTGCTGTCTATCAGGAAGGGGTGTTGAATTTTGTCAGATGCCTTTTCAACATCAGTTGCTAAGATTATATGGTTCTTGTTATTTACTTTGTTAATATAGTGAATTATATTATTTTTCTTATGTTGAACCATCCTTACATATCTGTTATGAATCCCACTTGATCATGTTGAAATATATTTTTTGAGATTTAATACATGAGCTTATTTATTTGCCACACATAGAAAATTCTATTTCTGACCAGATTCGGATTTGGAGGTAGACGCTCTCAGAGAGGACAGCCTCCATCTCTTGGCGATCTGCTCCTGGTGTTTCTCTTTGGCCTCCTTCATTCTCTTGACCAAAAGCTTAGTGTACTCTGCAGCCTCTTCCTTATTTTTCTTAGTGCGCTGTTTCTTCAGCAAAATGCGCCGGCGCTTGTGCTGCAGGATGCGTGGAGTAACAAGACGCTGAATCTTTGGCGCTTTGGTCCTGGGTTTCTTGCCTTCTTTGTTTAGTGGCTTTCTCACAACATATTGACGGACATCGTCTTCCTTGGAGAGGTTGAAGAGTTTGCGAATTATGCTGGCTATCTTGGGCCCCAGGTGACGTGGCACAGTGGTTATCAGTCAGTCCTGGGATATCCTTTTCCCCTTTCTTGACAATGACCAAGTTGAGAACACTCAGATTGGCATCCACAATGTAACCCCGGACAGATTTGCGCTTCCTCTCTCCAGTTCTCCGTGGTCTGTAACAAGAGTGCCCCTTACTCAGCAGCAGGTGAACTCGGCCATGGGTCAAGACACCCTGCTTCATGGGAAAACCTTGCTTGTTGTTTCCACCGCTGATCGGGACAACGCATCCCTTCCACTCACCACCTAGAGAGTCCGCAGCAACTTCTGTGGCCATTTGTTTCTCATAAAAAGTCCGAAGTTTGCGTTCATTGTCCACCTCAATGAGTTTCTGGCAGCCAGTGGCTGGGAAAGAGATGTTTAGCTTCATGGTGAAGTAGCCGACGGCCCCAGCGGCACCAAGAAAAAGAACTAAATTATTTTTTTGATGTGTTTTTTGATTCTGTTGACTTGGATTTTTGTTAAGGATTTTTGCATCTATATACAGAGAGATATTTGTCTATAGTTTTCTTTCTTGGTAATACCTTTGCCTGGTTTTGGTATTAGGGTTATGCTCGCTTCATAGAATGATTCTGGAAGTATTTATTCTTTTTAGGTTTTCTGAAATAATTTAAGTAGAATTGGTATTAAATCCTCTCTGAATGTTTGTTAGAATTTCAGCAGTGAAGTCATCTGGGCCAGAGTTTTTCTTATACAGAGGTCTTTTTATGACTTTTTGAATTTCTTCTTTGTAATGGTTCTGTTCAACTGTTTTATATCTGTCTTTGTCAATCTGGGTAGGGGATGCATTTCAAGGAATTTTTCCATTTTCTCTGTTGTTGTTATGTGTCATTGAGTCACCTACGACTCATGTACTCATTGTTGTTGCTATGTGCCATCAAGTAGCGTGCGACTCATAGTGACCCTATGCACAACATCCCTAAACTCTGCTCTGTCCTGTACCAATCACACCGTCTCTGACACACTCATCCCGCTTACCCCAATGACTGAATCAATCCACCTCATAGAGGGCCTTCCCCTTCTGCGCTGTCCCTCCACCCTACCAAGCATGATGTCCCTCTCCAAGGACCTGTCCCTCCTTGTAACATGTCCAAAGTATGTCAGAC
>NW_006400029.1:956680-958587 GCF_000299155.1 Elephantulus edwardii | reverse complement strand
AAAGCCCCAGGAATAGATGGTATACCAATTGAAGTATTTCAGATAACAGATGTTGCCCTGGATGTGCTCACCAAGTTGTGCCAAGAAATCTGGAGAAATTTTTTGCATTAGTATCCTGTAAATTGATATGAGTCGCAGGCGACTCGACGGCACATAACAACAACAACAACAACATCCTGTAATTCGTCAAGTTTGTCTTTTTTTCCATTGAATATATTCAATCATTCTTTTAAATTCTATGTCAGAATGTTCCATCAGACTTTCTGGCTTCAGGAAATCGACTAATACTGTGTCACCATTTGGGGGTGACATCTTGCATTGCTCTTGTGTATTGTGTGGGATAATTTGCTTTCTTCAAGACATTGACATGTTCTTGATCTCAAGGCAATGCTCTAAAGATCAGTTCAGTAGCTACCCCACTTGTGTGTTTCTCTGAACTTCTGACCTCTGTTAAGAGCCTGTGAGAGCAACCTCTTGTTGACAAGACAAGTCAAGGTACTTCCAATTAAAGGCAAGTTGATTGTTAGACGTGTAGGCACCTATGTGGAGCCAAATGGCATGAGGCTGGCACAGGACTGGGGTGATTGCAAAGGCAGGTCAAACACTTGGGGGACTTCATTCGGACCTCAGGTGTCTGGGTATGCTCATGATTGGGGTCCCTACTCAAATTCCCACTGTCCGTTTTCCACCCAGTGGTTTTCATTCAGAGGCCCCTGCCCAGTGGCACTTATGCAGGTGCCCTCATGTAGTAGCCCCTGTCCAAGCAAGGTCCTGGGTCCAACGGAAAAGTCAGAGTCAAATTTCCAGTGACCAACTAGCCTCTGGCTAGTCTGCAGAGCCCACAAAAGTTCAGCCAGATTACCACTGGCTGGCTTATTCCTGGCCAGTTACTGTGGCCCAAGAGAGCTCAGTCAAATTCGTGGGCACACCCTCGGGTACTCTCCCAGGTAATTGGTAGTGCCCCAGAAAACCCAGTCAGGATCCTACCAGCCTTTCTCCTGCCAGATTAGTTCCCTAGCTGCTCGGCTGTTGGTTCCGGGCAATGGCTGGATCTGTAGTGTGGCTTTGTGGTCCTGTAGCTCCAAAATGAACTGCTGCAACAAAGTGTTCTGATTGGAAATCCTACTGTCCATGGCTCTTGTGCTGGTTTGTCTCTGTGCAGTGTGAAGGACTCTCTAGTGGTCCTTGGGTGCGACTGGGGTCAAAATCAAAGGGCTGTGGCGGAGGTTCATGGTTGTGGAGCCACAGGTGGGGGGAGGTGAATAGAAGTAGGCAGCATGGAGCTGTGGAGGGCATGGAGTACAGGGCTGGGGTGGGAGGGGGAGCATGGGGCTGGGACACTAACACCTGGAGGCAGGTGGCAGAGCTTGGGTGATGCCAGGGATTTATGCAGCAGCAGGCCCTGGGGTGGGGCCACATGGTGGCAGGCTGCAGGGGGCTCACATGGTGCCAGGCCTTTGCTCCTCTGGGGTCACACTGCGGCTGGCAGTCACTCCTCTGTGGTTGTGCAGCAGCTGGGAGGTGGTTGCTCCTCTGGGGTCTTGTGGAGGCTGGGAGCAATAGGCTGTTCTCTGGAGTCACAAGGTGGCGGGTGGTTGCTCCCTACTTGCTCCTGGTGGGTGGGTTCAACAGTGGCTTGTCTGGTATCTTTTGGCTAGGACTCAGCTGTCCTGTCTGTTCTGCATTTCTTAAGCTGAAGGAATTAAAGAACAAATTCAGGCCTGGAGTTGCAATAATTAAGGATGCTATAGGACCAATTGGCAGCATCAGGATGGATGGTGAAGAGATTGAGAGTGTTCACAGCTTCATTTTGCTCGGCTCCACAGTCAACACTCTTGGTACCAGCAGTCAGGAAATCAAAAAGCGTATCGCAATGGGAAAGTCTGCTGTTAGGGACCTCTCAAAGG
>NW_006400029.1:941653-955760 GCF_000299155.1 Elephantulus edwardii | reverse complement strand
GTGTCAGAGGCAATGCGATTGGCACAGGATAGAGCAGGGTTTAGAGCTGCTGTACATAGGGTCGCTGTGAGTCACAAACGACTGGACGGCACATAACAACAACAACAACATAGGTAAAATATTGAACGATACATGAAGCGTTAAAAAAATGATAGAAGGGGCGCAGCCGACGTGACCGCCCGGCCCCGCCGGCCGCAGTCCGCTGTAGCGTGTGCCTCAGCTCGGTGGTTTCTCAGGCAGTTCAGCCGTCCACTGCCAGGCTGCGCGTTGCCTTAGCTGGGACGCGCCTCTGCGTTCCTCACCGCCTCTTCGCCCGTGGCCACCGTGCACCTTCCCGGGACACAGCACACACACCATGACGAAGAAAGACAAGAAGTCCTTCGACCAGAGCCTGGCCGAGTGGACGCTCTTCATTTATAACCCCAACACCGGACAGTTCCTAGGGCATACTGCCAAGAGTTGGGGTTTGATCTTGCTCTTCTACCTAGTCTTCTATGGCTTCTTGGCTGCTCTCTTCACATTCACAATATGGGTCATGCTCCAGACACTGAATGATGAAGTTCCCAAATACCGTGACCAGATTCCCAGTCCAGGACTTATGGTTTTTCCAAAACCAGTGAGCGCCTTGGAATATTCATTCAGTGTGTCTAATGCACAGTCCTATGAAGGATGCATTAAAGACCTTGACAGTTTTCTAAAGTCATATAGTCCAGAAGAACAGAAGAACCTCACAGTGTGTCCTGAAGGAATACTTTTTGAACAAAAGGGCCCTGTTTATTCTGCATGTCAGTTTCCTCTGGATTTACTTAAAGACTGCAGTGGCTTGATGGATCTTAACTATGCCTATTCCAAAGAAACCCTTGTGTTCTTGTGAAAATGAACCGAATAATTGGATTAAAGCCTAAAGGAGAACCGAAGATAGCATGTACGTCAAAGAATGAACAGATGGCACATGTATCAACATACCCTTCTGCGGGAAATATAGACTTAAATTTTTTTCCATATTATGGGAAAAAATTACATGTGGGGTGTCTGCAGCCAATTGTTGTCGTTCAGGCGTTCTCTGATCCTCTTAATGTTACCAAGAAAGAAGCCACATTTGACTGCAAGATAGAGGGAGCATCCAACCTGAAAAACGAGGATGATCGTGACAAATTTTTAGGACAGGTTACATTCAAAATCACAGTGAATGCATAGTCAGAGTAGGATGTCTGTACAGAGTAAATGTTGTGTTGTTTGTCCACACTTTGCATCAGCTGGACCTGCCATTCTAGAATTATGAGACCACCTCGGAGAAAGGTGGGTGGTACATGACACTGGGGTGACACCTTCATGTGCTTCCAGATCACACTGTTCAATGTCCTCTGAAATAACTACCTGTTGCCTCTGCTGCCCTTTGAACCAGTGTACAGATGCCATATTAGGGACAGGGAAATACCTGATCAAGATCAGTATGATGGGGGTCTTTTCCTCTTTTTGTGTGGTTTAACTGCCAAGTGTCTAAAGCTTAATGTACTGTGCTGTGTAAATATTGTATTGATTTAACAGTGGTTAACTGTTCTTTGATGCCAACACAATTTTTAGGGATAAAACGATAAAAGAAATGGTACTTGACCAACATCAAGTGACTTTATACCTGCAATCAGTGGGTGTGGTGTGTGGAGATCCCTGAACTGATGTGTGCATAAGGAGTGCAAAGAAAATAAAAGTGCGTTGGAAAGTGTTAAAAAAAAATCAGAACACCAAATAAAGAACTTCTTTTAATTAAAAAAAATTATAGAAGGAATATACAGAATCACTGTACCAAAAAGAATTGGCTGACACAGAGGAATTTAAGGAAGCAACATACGATCAAGGGGCAATGGTGATTTCTGCACTACCCACACAAGGGTCCATACAGCATTGTCCTGATTCCCATCAAAACTTAAAGGGGAAACTTCCACAATGTCTGGAACCTTGATATCCTGCAGATGAAGGAGAATAATCTCCTCAAATTCCTCAAATTTGGGCAGCAACAACTTTGACTTCCAAATGGAACAGTACAACCACAAAATGAAAAGTGATGGCATCTACATCATAAACCTGAAGAGGACCTGGGAGAAGCTTCTCTTGGCTATTCATGCCATTGTTGCCGTTGAAAATCAGCTGTTAGTGTCATGTCCTCCAGAAATACTGGCCAGAGAGCTATTCTGAAGTTTGTTGCTGCTACTGGAGCCACTCATATTTCTGGGAGCTTCACTCCTGGAACCTTCACTAACCAGATCCAGACAACCTTCTGGGAGCCTCATCTTCTGGTGGTTACTGACCACCAGTCTCTAACAGAAGCATCTTAGGTAACTTACCCACCATTGCCCTCTGTAACAGAGATTCTACACTGTGCTGTGTAGACATTGCTATCTCATGTGACAACAATGGAGGAAGCTCATTCCATGGGTCTGAATTATTTGAGGGAGGTGAATATTGAGAGTAGTGTAATAGTTATGATTATTATGAAACTCTATGTCATCAAGAACTTTAAAAGCTGGAACTTAGTCTCTATGGATTTGATAATGATGACAGTCAAGATGAACTGGGATGTCTAGTAAAGGTAGCAGATGTGGTATTAAAATGTTTCTTGGAAAAAATAGCTATACAGCAAGGAAACCTGGAAACAACAAGCTAAAGAATATCACCTGTAGAGATCAGAGCTATGAATTTTCACAGTTAGTTCTTGAATTATTTACATTGTGGTGCATGCAATAACTTTCTCCTGTGTTTTTTAAGCTTTATGCATATGTACTTTTTGTTAAATATGATGTGGATTTCTATTGTTTTAAATAACCAGTGATGCCTGTGTAAAGGAATAACTAGAGGCTGTCTACTACAGCATAACCATAGATGAGTTACAAGTAATTTCAATATTAATCCTTAGCTCTAATTTCTCTATTTCATTTCAATATAATTATTTTTGTATCTGGTTTTTATAAAAACATTATCTGTTCCTTTTTACACAGTAAATCCAATTAATTATATTTCTTTAAGTTAACAATGAAACTAAATTTTCTTACTACTGTTGGCAACTTAGAAAAAAACCCCAGAAAACTGAAACAAACCATAAAACAAGTATCACTGATGTTTGTTCTTTTATTCTTTTACCTCATAGTTTAAGACAGCTGGTGTACTTTGCAGAAAGGCATATGACGATTGTGATTTTCCTGAATTCTGTGATGGGACAAGTGGTGAATGTGTGCCTGACACCTATGTACGGGATGGACACCCTTGTGAATCGGGTGATGCGTACTGTTTTAAAGGAAAATGCCGATCATTTAACAGACAATGTAGAAATATATTTGGAGGAGGTAATGTCCATAAATTTCTTCTTAGTTTCTAAATTCTGATTATTAAGAAACTCTATTATTCAAATCTATATGGTAAGAATGTAGGCGTAATTTTTAAATGAGTGAAATTAGCCTTGTCTTAAAATCTAGTAGTGTTAAAGGAAACCACAACTCTTGTTTCTTAAAAAAACAAAACCAACTGAATTTATTTTAAATTATTCTTTGTTGTTTTGTTGTTGTTATGTGCCGTCGAGTCATTTGCGACTTGTAGCGACCCTATGTACAACAGCCCTAAACCATGCTATATCCTGTGCCAATCTCATTGCCTCTGTCACACCCATCTTGATTACCCCAGTCACTGAATCAATCTACCTCATAGAGGGTCTTCCCCTCCTGCGCTGTCCCCTCTACTCTACCCAGCATGATGTCCCTCTCTAAAGACCTGTCTCTCCTTACAACATGTCCAAAGTATGTCAGACGAAGCTCCAGAATCCTTGCCTCCAAGGAGCAGCCTGGTTTAACCCTCTCTAGGATGAATCTGTTTGTTTTCTTGGCAATCCACGGTACATTCAATACTCTTCTCCAGCACCACAGCTCAAAGGCATCAATTCTCATTCTATCCTCCCTAGTCATTGTCCAACTCTCTGATGCATAACAAGTGATTGCAAAAACCATGGCCTGTATCAGGCAGACCTTAGTCTCCAGAGAGACACCGTTGCTCTTGAGTACTTTAGAGAGGTCCCTAACCACAGACTTTCCCATTGCAATACGTTTTTTGATTTCTTGGCTACTGGTGCCAAGAGTGTTGACTGTGGAGCCGAGCAAATTGAAGCTGTGAACAATCTCAATCTCTTCACCATCCATCCTGATGCTACCGATTCATCCAGTGGTGAGAATTTTTGTCTTCTTGACATTGAGCCTCAATCCATATTGAAGGCTGCAGTCCTTGATCCTCTGCAGTAAGTGCATGAGGTCCTCCTCAGTTTCAGCGAGCAGGGTTGTGTCATCTGCATAATACAGATTGTTGATAGATCGTCCACCAATCCTAACGCCACGCTTCTCCTCATAGAGCCCAGTCTCTCAGATAATCTGTTCTGCATACAGATTGAAAAGGTATGGAGATAGGACACATCCCTGGTGTACACCCTTCCCAATTTTGAACCATGCAGTGTTGCCCTGCTCTGTTCTGACGACTGCCTCTTGGTCCAAGTATAGGTTTCGCATTAGCACAATAAATGTTCTGGGATTCCCATTCTTCTCAGAGTCAGCCACAGTTTGTTATGATCCACACTGTCAAATGCCTTTGCATAATCAAAGAAACACAGATAGACATTCTTCTGGTATTCTCTGCTTTCAGCTAAGATCCATCTAACATCCGCTAATATGTCCCTAGTACCACGACCCCTTCTAAACCCAGCCTGGACTTCTGGCAGTTCTCTGCTGATGTGCTGTTCAGTCGGTTTTGGATAATCTTCAGTAGAATCTTGCTTGCATTTGAAATCAATGACACTGTTCTGTAGTTTCCACACTCAGTTGGGTTGCCCTTATTTGGGATGGGAACAAATATAGACCTCTTCCAGTCAGTTGGCCAAGTGATTGTTCTCCATATTTCTTGGCACAACTTGGTGAGTACATCCACGGCAGCATCTGTTAGCTGAAATATTCTTTACTCAGTGGAATTTCAGCTTCTTACAAAATAATATAGAATTCAGGGTGCAAATGTTTTGTTTACACTTAAATGATTTGGCATGGCTCTGGTTAGAGGCAATACTGCTAATAAACTGATGAGTTTCCATGGAGGATCAGTTCCAAGGGGATTGCTCAGGAGTGAGGGCCTCAAGTCACAAAAGGCTTAGGTCTTCCTCTGCTAAGACTGAGATACCATCTCAGAGAGTAGGACAGGTTCAGTATCCTGGGGAGATTTAGATTCTAGCAAGGAATTAGAGTTTATGCTGAAGTGTGAAAAGCCATTTCAAAAGCAACCTCATATTGTCCATTTTCAAGTTTTAAGATTCAAGTTAAAACAACAACAACAAAGACTGAGTCATGATTTTGTATCAGAAGGTTGTAAAGATTAGCTGTGGACATAGATTCCATCCCAACTCCCAGCAATAGGACTTTTAAAATCAGATATATGGGTTATTAACTACTTGTATGAGGAGAAAGTAGAAATATTTAATAATAAATTAACTTTTAGAACAAATATTTAAGGTTTTAAATAATCAATTAAGCTTGTACTAGTTTCCATTGCAGTGATTTTTACTCACCTTGGTGCTGTATAGTTGTTGTTGTTGTTGTTGATGATGATGATGTTCTGTGCCGTCAAGTTGCCTGTGACTTATAGGAGGCCCTATGTACAATAGCTCTGAATTGTGATTTATCCTATGCAAGTCCCATTGTCTCTGACCTACTTATCATACATTTTAAACATCATTCCAATTAAAAGTTTAATGATACTTCAACTAATTTAGCTAAAGTCAAAGCTGATTTTGCTATAGGGTAAGAGATAAGTTCTAGCATGCAGTGAGTATTTGATCAGCCCTGGGAAATTGGGTTAATACCCCTAGAATTATTATTGACTGTATTAATCACAGCAGATTGTGGCTAACCTTGAGGAAAATGAGAATCCCAGAACACCTGATTTTACTCATGCGAAACCTACACTCAGATGAGGAAACAGTCCTCAGAACAGAGCAAGGAAACATTACACGGCTCAAAATCAGAAAAAGGTTACACCAGGGATGCATCCTGTCCCTTTTCAAACTTCATAGAGAACAGATCATTCAGGAGGCTGGGCTTTATGAGGATGAATGTGGCATCAGAATTCGAGGAAGACTCACCAACAACCTATGTGGTGTAGGTGAAACTGAGGAGGACCTGAAGCACTTGCTGCAGAAAGGCAAGAACTGTAATCTTCAATATGTGTTCAGGCTTATCATCAAGAACGCTAAGATTCTCACCACTAAGCCAGTTGGTGGCATCATGCAAGATGGAGAAGAGATTGAGGTTGTTAACAATTATAGCTTATTTGGCTACACAATCAACACTGTATGCACTAACAGTCAGGAAATCAAGACAAGCTACCCTGAGAAAATCTGCTGTCAGGGATCTTTTCAGAGTACTGAGAAGCAACGATGTCAGTCTAGAAACTAAGATGTACCTGATCCAGGTCATGGTCTCCAAAATTACTTGCTATGCATAAGAGAGCTAGACAATGACTAAGGATGACAGAAGAATTTATGCCTTTGTGTTGTGGTGCTGGAGAAGAGTATTGAACGTACCATGGAACACCAGAAGAATAAATAGGTATGTGTTGAAGGGGATGAAACCAATTCCCCTTGGAGGCTAGGATTTTGAAGCTCTGGCTCACATACTTTGGGCATATGGCCAGGGGGGACCAGTCCTTGGAGAAGACATCATGCTCAGAAGGATGGAGGGATAGTGCTGGGGAGGAACACCCTGGATGAGATGAATCGATACAGTAACTAGGGCATTGGGGGTAGGTGTGTCGGGGTCAGTGAGACTGGCTCAGGACAGGACAAATTTCAGAGCTGTTGTACTTAGGGTTTCTTGTGGCAGGTGACTCAACAGCACATAGCAACATTAACAGTAACAACAACCACAAAATAGAGAGGTCTGGTAGCTTAATGAGTAAGGAGTTGTGCTGTCTACCCAAAGGCAAGCAGTTTGAATCCACTAGATGCTCTGTGGAAGAATGACAGGCAATCTCTTCCCATGCAATTATAGCCTCTGAAAGCCCAATGTAGGTTCATCTATGATTTAGTTCCTACTTAATGACTGTGAGTTGTTTTGTTGGGTTGTTAGCCTTAGACTATGACTTGAACCTTACCGAATATATAGAAATAGATATATTTTTTTTATAATCTGGAAGATACAGTAAAGGTTATTGGCAGGAATTTAATTGTTTTTGAAATCATTTTTGGAGCTACTTTGTGGTACATACATACAGTTAATGTATTCTGCTGCTAAGGAGAAGGTTGTCAGTTTGAATCTACAAAAAGGCTCCTTGGAAGAAATGTCTGACAACTTCTGAAGCAATCAGTCTTCTGAAAAATCATCCTGGATTCCAAGATGGCAGCAGCCAAGAGAGCAGTGTGAAGAGCCAGATGAGCAGCAAGCTGCATAGAGACAGGCCATAAGAGAGACCTTCAGGCCACACAGAGACCTACAGACATGGCACAATGTGGACCATAGGCATTTGAATTAGAACTTTTGGTGGGACAATTAGTTTTGGACATACAGGAACATAGAGCTATGCTGCAGGTCCCTCTGCAGGCCCAACCAAAGCCAGAAGCCACCAGCCAAGCTGCTGTGGGACCCATCTGCCAGGAGAAAGGTTAGTGGGAAATTGACTGAGTTCTTTTAAGCCCCACTAAGAGGGAGTGGGTCTCTTGGAATTTATCTGAGTGTTCTTGTGTCCTTGCCTACAGCCCACGAACAGGCAGGCCAGTTGGAAATTGACTGGGTTTTTTTTTTCTTTTCGGCATGGCCGATTGCTTGGGAGAGCACCCAAGAGCACGCATGCTGGTGAGAATTTGGCTGAGTTCTCTTGGGCACCGCTGACTGCCCAGGAATGGGTGGGGTGGTGGGAATTTATTTGAATTTTCTTTGGCACCATCGACAACCTGGAAGAATGCCCAAGAACAAGAGGGCTGAGAGAATTTGACTGAACTTTGGTGGACACCACAGTCCAACTAGGGGCGAGTGGGTCATCATGAATTTGACTGAGTCTTCTTTGGTCCAGCTGGACCCAGGGCCATGTTGGGGCAGGGGCCACTGTTCAAGAGCACCTGGATAAGGACTACTTGGCAGGGACAGCTGAGTGAGAGCCACTGGGTGGGAGAGGGGCAGCTGGAATTTGAGTAGGAATGACACTCATGAGCACATCAGGACAGCTGAGATCTGAATGAGGTCCCGCAAGTGGTTGACCCACCCATGTGGTCATGCTGCCCCCCATGCCTTCCCCATCCCCCATTTGGCTCCACACCTGTGCCTAAATATCCAGTCAACCTACTTGTCTTTGATCCAGAACACCTTAATATGACTTACCTAAAAGAGGCTGCTCTCACAGGCCCTGAACTGAACATTCCCTTAAGTGAGAAGTTCAGAGAAAAACACAAGTAAGGTAGATGATCAACTGATTTCTAGAGCATTGTCTTTAGATCAAGACCATATCAATATTTTGAAGAAAGCAAGCTATTTATCTCACAAGCTACCCAAGCACAAAGCAAGATGTCACCCCCAAAAGGTGACTCAGTATCAATGGATTTCCTGAAGCCAGAAAGTCTAATGGAACTTTCTGATGCAGAATTTAAAAGAGCAATGATTGAATATTTTCAATAGATGAAAGAGAAACTTGAAGAATTACAGGATACTACAAGCAAAAATCAGGAGGACCTTAAAAAAACAATGCAGATAAAACAAACGAGGCATTAGCGGCACTGGTAAAATAAGAAACTATGATCAAAACATGAGGTCCAAAGTTTCAGATGCTGTCAACATGATGGAGGGACACATGAGCAGCATTGAAGAGTTGAGACACAGAACCAGTGAAATGGAAGATAGAATTGTCTCCACTGATCTACTGGAGAGAAAAGCAGAATAAAAAAGGCAGAAAAAAGGGTGAAACCCTAAGAATAATATGGGACACCATCAAGAGAAATAACATGTGCATCATTGGAATCCCAGAATAGGAAGAAGCAAGTAAAGGCACCGAAAAAAGTTGTGGAAGAATTACTAGAGGAAAACTTCCCAGGCATTATGAAGAATGAGAGACTATATATTCAAGCAGCTGAGCAAACACCCTATAGAACAGACCCCCTAAAAAACATGCATGCATATCATAGTTAAATTTATCAGAACCAAAGATATGGAGAGAAATCTCAAAGCAATGTGGGAGAAACATAGAGTATTCTATACGGGATAGCATAAGACTAAGTGCCAATTTCTCAGCAGAAACCATACATGCAAAAGACAGTGGAAAGACATATATCAAACACTCAAAAAAAGGCAACTGTCAACCAAAAATACTGTACCCAGAAAAATTATCTATCAAATATAAAGGAGAGATAAACATATTCCCAGAAAAACAGATAAGGAAGGTCACTACATAATGCTTAAAGTGTAAATAGAACAAGAGGACATAACAATAATAAAAATTTATGCACCAAATGAAAGATCTGAAAAATACATAAAACAAACATTAATAACACTGAAAAAGGAAAGAGGAAACTCTACTACAGTTGGAGACTTCCATAAACACCTTTAAAGAAAAGATAGAACTATGAGAGAAAAAAAAATTTTAAAAAATGCTCGAAAATTCAACCACACAATAAACCAACTCGACTTCATAGATATTTATAGGCTAATGCACGCCCCCCCCCCCAATCACAGTATACCTTCTCCAATGTGCATGGAACATTCTCCAGAATATAGCACATTTTAGGTCACTAAGCATCATAAATTTAAAAAAAATACAAATAATGCAAAGTATTTACTCAGACCACAATGATACAAAATTAGTAATTAAGAATAAGAGGCTAAAGGATAATAAAACATATGTTTGGAAGCTGAACAACACCTTGCTTTAACATGAATGGGTACAAGAAGAAATAAAAATTGAAATTAAAAAGTTTCTTGAAAGAAATGACTATGAAAACACCACTTACCATAACCTCTGGGATACAGTCAAAGCAGTAATAAGAGGTCAATTTATAGCAATAAGGAGACATATTAAAAGACAGGAAAAAATGACCATTGACTCTTTAACCCAACATCTCCAGCAAACTGAAAAAGAAGAGCAAGAAAACCCAACAGCCTCTTAAAAAACCTGAAAAATTAGAGCAGAAAGAAATGAAATAGAAAACCAAAAAGCAATTGAAACCATCAACAAAACAGGGAATTGGTTTTTTGAAAGGGTCAATAAAATCAACCAACCACTAGCAAAACTAACAAAGGAAAAGAAGAAAAAAAAATACAAATAATTGGAATAAGAGATGAAATGAGCAATGACACAACAGAACCAACTAAAATAAACAGACTAACATTTTAATATTATAAAAAATTATACTCAAATAAATATTAAAACCTGCAGGAAATGGATGAATACTTAGAAATTCGCAACCCATCTAAACTGACAACAACCAAAATTGAACACCTCAACAAAAGAAGACACATTACAAAAAAAGAATTTGAAAAGGTAATAAACAAATTCCAGCCAAAAAAAATCCTGGACCAGATGACTTTACAAATGTATTTTATCAAAACATTCAGAGAAGAATTTTTGCCAATCCTAAATAAACTATTTCAGGAAATAGAAAAGGTGAAATTCTCCCAGATTCATTCTAAGAGACAAACATATCCTTGATAAAAAAGCCAGGTAAAGACACCACTAAAACAGAAAACCATAGGCCAATATATTCATGAACATAGATGGAAAAATCCTGGTCAATAGACTTCAAAGACACATCAAAAAAATAACTCACCATGACCAAGCAGGATTTAACAGCTATGCAAAAAGAAAAACAATCAACGTAATTCATCACATTAACAAAGCAAAGAGCAAGAACCACATGATCCTATTAATTGATGTAGAAAATGCCTCTGATGAAATCCAACACCCTTTCCTGATAAAACACTTAACAATATAAGATTAGAGGGGAAATTCTTCAACATAGTAAAAAAGTATCAACATAGTAAAAAGTATATACTTAAACCCAAGAGCCAACATTGTTCTCAATGGAGAGAGATTAAAGGTATTCCCCTTGAGAACCGGAACTAGGCAAAGATACCCACCATCACCTCTCCTATTCAATATGGTATTGAAAGTCTTAGCAATAGCAATAGGCAAGAGAAGGAAATAAGAGGTGTCAAAATTGGCAAAGAGGAGGTAAAATTATCTCTCTAAGCAGATAATACGATAGTATACTTAGAAAATCCTAAAGACTCAGCAAGAAAACTAGTGGACAAAATTGACCAATTCAGCAAAGTGGCAGGATGCAAGATCAACATACAAAAATCAATTAGATTTCACTACAGTGACAAAGAAAATAACAGAACTGGAGCTGAGAAAAACAATACCTTTCACAATAGCGCATCACAAGATTAAATACTTAGGTGTAAACCTAGCTAGAAACACAAAGGATCTATTCAAAGAAAACTACTAACTGTTATTACAATAAACAAAAAGAGACCTGGAGAAGTGGAAGAATATCCCTTGCTCCTAGATAAGAAGACTAAATATTGTGAAAATGACAATACTACCAAAGACAATTTACACGTTTAATGCAATCCCAATACAAATACCAATTCCATTCTTCAAGGAGGTGGAAAAGGCAATCTCTAATTTTATTTGGAATGGAAAGACACCTCGAATAGGCAAAACACTTCTTAAAAAGAGAAAAAAGGTAGGAGGCATCTCACTCCCTGATTTCAAATCCTACTACACTGCTGTGGTGGTCATGACAGTGTGGTACTGGTACAATGACAGACATATAGATAAATGGAATAAAATAGAGAATCCAGAAATCAGCCCATTTACCCATGGCCAACTGATTATTGACAAGGAGATGAAATCAGTTAAGTGGGGAAATGACAGCTTTTTTAACAAATGGAGCTGGCAATATTGGAAAGCTATCTGCAGAAAACTCAAGCAAGATCCACACCTCACTCTATATACAAAAACCAATTCAAAGTGTATTATGGACCTAGGACTAAAACCAAGGACTATAAACTTCATTAAAGAAAAGCTTGGAAGAACTCTAAAAGTCCTAATTCAAAACATAAACAGTCTTCCAAACATCCTAGAAAATCTCCAACCAGGAGAGGATAAAATAGATGAATGGGACCTTCTTAGAATAAAATCCCTATGCACATCCAAAAACTTCTCTAACAGGGTAAAAAAGGAAGCCCCAGATTGGGAAATAAATATTTGGTAATGACATGCTAGACAAGGGACTTATATCTAGAATTTATAAAATACTCAAACACCACATCAAGATAGAGGGAAATAGCCCAATTGAAAAATGGGCACAGGATATGAACAGACACTTCACCAAAGAAGACATTCAGATGACCAACAAGCCCATGAAAAAATTGTCAAAATCCTAGCTCTAAGATAAATGCGTATCAAAACAACTATATCATCTCACTCCAGTAAGAATAGCATGATTTAACAGAAAAGCAAACATCAAATGCTAGCAAGGTTGTCGAGAAACTGGAACTCTTATTCACTTTTGGACATGAGAGTGTAAACTGGTGCAATTTCTATGGAAGGCTATATGGCATTTCCTCAAAAAGTTGCATATATAAATACCATTTGATCCAGCAATTCCACTACTGGGAATTTATCCTAAAGAAGCCATAACTGCCACCCAAGCAGATAAATGCACACCCATGTTTATTGCAGCTTTGTTCGCAATAGCAAAGAGCTGGAAATAACCCAAGTGCCCATCAACAAATGAATGTAGAAAGAAACTCTAGAATATTCACCCAATGGAATACTATGCAGCATTGAAAAACAAGGAACTCGTAAAATAAAAGTGGGTGACCCTGGAGGACATTATGCTGAGTGAACTATCTCAGTCACAAAAGGACAAATATTGCATAGGGCCACTGTTGTAAAATGGGACTGACATCAGGGTTGAGGAAATACAGAGAAGGAAAGGACGAATCATGGATACTGCAGTGGAAGAGATTAGGGAGAGAACTGTTTCAATGAGATATATGATTGGGTATTATTGTCATGACAGGAGTCCAGAATGAAGGCTGCTCAGTGGAGGGGACTTGCATAACAATGAAAAAGTTTTTCTTTTACTTTTCAAGGAGAATATTGAATTGGGTAGGAGGGGTGGGCAGGGAGGAAAGTGCAACAAGCAATGAATGGAAACCCTAAGTCTCTGTACGCTTTTATTAAAAATAATTTTTTAAAAATAGTCCTATTGAATGTAATTGGACTGTGACATATATGAGATTGCTATTCATTGGAATCAACATGATGGACCTGATCTTTTGTTTTAAGTTGCCATTTACTTTTTATTTCAACAAGAATTATTTGGCAGTATTTAAGTTCCTCACACAACACATTATTATTATTCTAAATCCTCATTGCCATCAAATTGAAACCAACTAATAGCTGAATCTCCAGTAGTCTTTGCAGTGATTGTAAATAGCATCAGAGGAGATTGCCCATCTTCCTTCTGATGCATCTATGGTGATATTGAACCTTCCAAGCGGTGCTATCTTGGCAATGAAACTCCCTACTGACTCTGCCACTCGAGCTCCCTAAAATGACACAAGAAGTGGGAAACAAATGGCTGTATATTTTTACTCATATAATGTACACACATATTAAACTATGTATCCATACATAGTGTGCATAGCACTTCAGAAACTAGTAAGAAACCAAGCTTGAAAAAAAATTCTAAAATATATGCCTAAATTGGTGCAAAAATGAAGTGTCTATGCACCCATTCATTCCAAGATATACTCTTATTAGTCTTTTAGTAAGTTAGTTTGTTGTTGTTGATTGCCTTCGAGTCTAGCAAGACTAATAGGCACCCTATGAATAGAAGTCGCTGATTAGTGTTCAAGGCCTCAAACCTGTTCCTGAGATGATTCTGAAATTCAGGTGGTATGAAATCAAAGTCATATTTTGGCTTCTGTGGATTTGGTTTAATTTTCTTCAGCTTCATCTTGAACTTGCATATGAGTAATTGGTGTTCTGTTCCACAATCAGCCCCCGGCCTAGTTTTCACAGCTGATATTGAGCT
>NW_006400029.1:918988-939468 GCF_000299155.1 Elephantulus edwardii | reverse complement strand
TTGTGCATAGGGTCGCTATGAGTCGCAAACGACTCGATGGCACATAACAACAACAGCAACAACAGCTTTGTAGGATTAAATTGATTGAACATGCAATCACAATGGATTAATTATAATCATTCGCTGGAATGCGAAAGTACGACACAAAGAACTGGTGATTGGAAAATGTGGCCTTTTTTGTGACAGAAATTGGGCTGCGTTGAGATCACAGGATTAATCTATTTACTTCAAATACTTTATAAAAGGCAGATATGGTTACTATCTAAATGGACTTCACCAGATAGACTACCAAAGAATTGAAAGGAATATATCCAAGGCAAGAACCATTGGAGAAACTCAATATGAGCAATTAAAATCAGGCCTGAAGTTGATTGTTGAACAATCAACTTATTTATTTTAAATACATTTTTTATTTTCAGTTGGTTTGCTTTTTTGCTAGTGTATGATATTAGTGATATTATTTTATAATTTCCACACTCTGTTTGGTCACCTTTATTTGAAATGGGAATAAATAAGTATCTCTTACAGTCAATTGGCAAAGTTGTCCTCCAGATTTCTTGACATAACTTGCTGAGCACATCAGAGAAGCATCGATTTGTTGAAAAGTTCAATTTGTATTCCTTTAATTCCTAGGGTTTTCTTTTTTGCCAAATCCTTCAGAGTTTCATCACCATTGCCACTTGATCATATGTCGTTTCTTGAAATTCTTCTGTGTCAACCTTTTCTTCTTTCTCTTGGTGCATTGCCTCTGTATACTCTTTCCATCTTCTTTTAATGCTTTCTGAATCACTCAAGATTCTGCCCATACATAGCATTGTAACTCGTGGCTTGAATTTGTTCTTTAGTTCCTTCAACTTAAGAAATGCTGATTGAGTTAGGCCTTTTTGATTTTCTGACTTAAGCTACTTACACAATTTATTGTAATACTTTTTGTTGTCTTCCTGAGCTGCTTTTTGACATCTTCTATTCAGCTCCTTAACTTCTTGATTTCTTCCCTTTACTTTGGCTTCTCAGTGCTTAAGTATAATATTCAGAGTTTCTTCTGACATCCATTTAGGTCTTTTCTTCTTGTTCTTCCTTCTTAGTAATGACTTTTTGCATTCTTTATAAACAATATTCTTAGATATATCTTTACACAGCTCATCTGGTCTTCGTTAATTAGTGTTCAAAGCCTCAGACCTGTTCCTGAGTTAGTCTTTATATTCAAGGAGGATAGGCTCAAGATAAAATTTTGATTCTTGTGGATATGATTTAACCTTCTTTAGCTTTAATTTGAACTTGCCTATAAGTAGTTGATGGTCTGTTCCACAATTAGCACCTGGCCTAGTTTTCATTGCTGATCTTGAACTTCTCCAACAATTCCTTCCACATATATAATCAGTCTGATTCCTGTGCATACCATCAGGTGAAATCCATGTGTATAGCCTGTGTTTGTTTCTTAAAAAATGTATTTTCTAGGAATAAGTCATTGATAATATAGAATTCTCTTATTCTATACACAGCCTCATTTCTGTCATCACGTCCATACTTTCCTCCTACTGATCCTTCTTCCAGGTTGCCAAGCATAGTGTCCCTCTCTAAGGGATAGCCTCTCCTATAACAATAAGATTGATTTCCTCCTACTGATCCTTCTTCCAGGTTGCCAAGCATAGTGTCCCTCTCTAAGGGATAGCCTCTCCTATAACAATAAGATTGATTTCCTCCTACTGATCCTTCTTCCTGATTCCCAATTTTTGCGTTCTAGTCACCCATTAATAGTGCATCTTGGTTACATGTTCAATTGATTTCTGACTGTAACTGTTGGTAGAAATTATGTATTTCCTCCTCTTTGGCTTTGGTTGTTGGTGCATAAATTTGAATGATAGTGATATTAACAGATCTTACTTTATACATATGGATATTATACTTTCACTCACAACATTTTTTAAACTATGGAAGTGACCTCATTTTATATTCACCTTTTTATCTCCAACATAGTAGATCATATGATAATCTGATTCAAAATGTCTAGTGCTAATTCACCTTATTTCACTAATACCTAATATGTCAATATTTACAAGTTCCATTTCTTTCTTAAAAATGTCTAGTTTTCCTACTTTCATGCTTCTCACATTCCACGTTCCAATCATTAGTTTCTGCTTACAGCTGTTCCTCCTCCTGTGTGCTCCCAAATCTAAGGTCTCAGCCTCAGTTGCCATATTTGTTAGTCTATTCTAAGTGTGCTCTACTATGCATACGGTTTTCCAAGGCCTTTCAGAAATGGATGGCCAATCCTTCTTCCTGTTCCTGTTGTTATGTGCCGTCAAGTAGCCTGCAACTCACAGCGGCCCTATGCACAACAGCCCTAAACTCTGCCCTATCCTGTGCCAATCTCATTATCTCTGACACACCTACCCCTGTTAACCCAGTCACTGAATTAATCCATCTTATAGAGGGTCTTCCTCTCCTGTGCTGTACCCCCACCCTCCCAAGCATGACATCCCTCTCCAAGGACTGGTCCTTCCTTGCAACATGTCAAAAGCATATCGGACAAAGCCTCAGAATCCTTGCCTCCAAGGAGCAGCCTGTCTTCACTTTCTCCAGGACAAACCTGTTCGTTTTTGTAGCAGTCCATGGTATATTCAGTACTCTTCCCTAGCACCACAGCTCAAAGGCATCAATTCTCCTTCTATCATTCCTAGTCATTGTCCAGATCTCTAATGCATAGCAAGAGATTGCAAAGACCATGGCATGTATCAGGCACACCTTAGTCTCCATACTGAAATCATTGCACTTCAGTACTTTAGAGTGGTCTTTAACTGAAAACTTTCCCATTGAAAAACGGCTTTTAATTTCCTGGCTTCTGGTGCCAAGAGTGTTGAATATGGAGCCAAGCAAACCAAAACTGTGAACAATCTCAATCTCTTCACCATCCACTACAATGCTGCCAATCAGCCAAGGATTGAGAATCTTTGTTTTCTTGATATTGAGCCTCAATCCATACTGAAGACTGCAGTCCCTTACCTTCCACAGCAAGTGCTAAGGTCCTCCTCAGTTTCGGCAAGCACGGTGGTATCTTCTGGATAATACAGAGTGTTGATGATTCTTCCTCCAATCCTGATGTCACATTTCTCCTCATAGAGACCAAACTCTGAGATAATCTCTTCTGCATAAAGATTGAAAAGGTATGGAAACAGTATACATCCCTGGGGTACACCCTTCCCAATTTTGAACCATGCAGTGTTTCCTTGCTCTGTTCTGATGACTATCTCCTGGTCCAAGTATAGGTTTCACATTAGCACAATCAAGTGTTCTGGGACTCCCATTCTTTTCAGAGTCAGCCACAGTTTTTTATTATCCACACAGCCAAATGCCTTTGCTAATCAATGAAACAAAGATAGACATTTTACTGGTACTCCTTGCTTTCAACCAAGATCCATCTAACATTACCTAAAATATCCCTAGGAACACGACCCCATCTAAACCCAGCCTGCACTCTTGGTAGTTCTCTGTTGATGTGTTGTTCTAGTCATTTTTAGATAATCTTCAGAATCTTCCTTGCATGTGATGTTAATGATATTGTTTGATAATTTCCACACTCTGTGGGATCACCTTTATTTGGAGTGTATCTATATCTACAAATATAGATCTCTTCCAATCACTTGGCCACATGGTTGTTCTCCAGATTTCTTGGTACAACTTGGTGAGCACATCTAGGGCAGCATCTCTTAGTTGAAATAGGTCAGTTGGTATAACATCAATTCCTGGGGTCTTCCTTCTTGTTGTTGTTGCTGTTATGTACCATCGAGCCACTTGTGACTCATAGCCACCCTATGTACAAGAGCCCTAAATGCCATTATATCATGTTTCAAACTCGCCTTCTCAAACACACTCATTCCCAGCACTCCACTCACAGAATCAATCCATCCCACTGAAGGTCTTCCTCTCCTGTGCCATCCCTCCACTCTTCCAAACATGATGCCCCTCTCCAAGGACCAGTCCCTCCTTGCAACATGCCCAAAGTATGTCAGACGAAGCTTCAGAATCCTTGACCCTCTCCAGGACAAACCTGTTTGTTCTCCTAGCAGTCCATGATATAGTCAACACTCTTATCCAGCAACACACCTCAAAGGCATCAATTCTCTTTCTATCAACCATATTCACTGTCCAACTTTCTGATGCATAGCACGTAATTGTAAAGACGATAGCCTGGATCAGGCACACCTTAGACTCCAGCCTGATGTCATTGCACTTCAGTACTCTTGAGAGGTCCCTCACAGCTGACTTTCCCAAGGCAATTCATCTCCTGATTTCCTGGCTGCTGTTACCAAGAGTGTTGACTGTGGAACCAAGAAAACTAAAACTGTTAACTATCTCAATCTCTTCACCATTCATACTGATGCTGCCAATTGGCCCAGTGGTGAGACTCTTTGTTTTCTTGATGTTGAGCTTCAATCCATATTGAAGACTGCAGTCCTTGACCTTCTATAGCAAGTGCTTCAGGTCCTCCTCAGTTTCAGCAAGCAGGGTTGTGCCATCCGCATAACGCAGGTTGTTGACGGTTCTTTTACCAATCCTGATGCCACATTCCTCCTTGTACAGCTCATCGTCTCGGATGATCTATTCTGCATACAGATTGAAAAGGTATGGAGACAAAATACATCCCTGACGGACCCCTTTCTTGATTTTGAACCATCCAGTGTCTCCCTGTTCTGATAACTGCCTCTTGGTCCAAGTATAGGTTTTGCATTAGCACAATCAAATGTTCTGGGATTGCCATTCTTCTCAAAGTTAGCCCACTGCTTGTTGTGATCCACGCAGTCAAAAGCCTTCTAAGGGTTTCTCAGTACAAAGCTACATATGGAAACAATTTCAGTTATTATATTTGAGACTTGGGCCACAGGCAAACTATATATCATGGTATTCACCTATTAAAATATATTTTCTCACTTTGAGACAAGTAGCAAAGATTGATAAAATCTCTAGAATAACAAAATGTGGCTATATATTAGACTTAATAGAAGGTCTCTATTTTGCTTACAACAAATGAGGGAAAGTGATTTTTAAATTATTTGTTGAATGTAAAATTTTAATACTATAGTAATTTAGGGAGCTATGGTGGCCTAGCTTCTCCAGCAGTTCTTTCCTCAGATGTAATCAATCTGATTCCTATGCATACCATCAGGTGAATTCCATGTGTATAACCTGCAGTTATGTTTCTCATAAAACATATTTGCAATAAATAACTCATTGATTGTGCAAAATTCAATCATTCTATCTCCAGCTTCATTTCTGTCACTAAGTCCATGTTTTCCAACTACTGATTCTTCTCTGTTCTCAACTTTTGCATTCCAGTCACCCACTATTATCAATGCACCTTGATTGCATGTTCAATCGATCTCCGACTATAGAAGTTGGTAGAAATCATCTATTTCTTCTTTGGCTCTGGTTGTTGGTGCATATATCTGAATGATAGTGGTATTCACTGGATTTCCTTGTAAGTGTATGGATATTATCCTGTCACTTACAATGTTGTACTTCAAGGTGTATCTAGAAATTACTTTTTTTAACTATGAAAGCAACCCATTTTTTCTCGCCTTTTCGTCTCTGGAGTAATATATCATATGATCATCTGAATCAAAATGCCCCATGCCAGTCCATCTCATCTCTCCAATGACTAGTTATGTCAATATTTATGAGTTCCATTTCTTTCTTAACAATATCAAATTTTTCTACATTCATGGTTCTCACATTCCATGTTCCAATCACTAGTGTCTGCTTACAACTATTCCTCTTCCTTTGTATTTCCATACTTGGAAGTTCTACCTTAGTTGCCCTCTCTGTTAGTCTATGTGTGGTCCATTGTATATAGGGTTTTCATAGACCTGCTATTTCATAAGTGGGAAAGTGTGCTATTAGGGACCTCTCCAGGGTACTGAAGAGCAATTGTGTCACTCTGGAGATTAAGGTGCATCTGATACAGGCTATGGTCTTTGCAATCGCTTGTTATGCATCAGAGAGTTGGACAATGACTAGGGAGGATAGAAGGAGAATTGATGCCTTTGAGCTGTGGTGCTGGAGAAGAGTATTGAATGTAGCATGGACTGCCAAAAAAACAAACAGATTCATTCCGGAGAGGGTTAACCAGGCTGCTCCTTGGAGGCAAGGATTCTGGGGCTTTGTCTGACATACTTTGGACAAGTTGTAAGGAGGGACAGGTCCTTGGAGAGGGACATCATGCTTGGGAGGGTGGAGGGATGGCACAAGAGGGGGAAACCCTCTATGAGGTGGATTGATTTAGTTACTGGGGTAATCGGGATGGGTATTTCAGAGGCAGTTCAATTGGCACAGGATAGAGCAGGGTAGGGCTGTTGTACATCGGGTCGCTATGAGTCAGAAGCGACTTGATGGCACATAACAACAACATGATGGCCTAGTGGTAAAAAAACTACACTTCAATCCCTAAAGCACGTGGTTGCATTCTACCAGGTACTCCGTGAGAAGATGGGCAATCTCCTGTGGAACCCTGTGGAACCCTGCTGGAGTTGTAGGTCACTTCCAACCTGACGGTACACAACAACAGTAACATCATAATTTAGATGAGGGCTACTAAAGTCTGTGTACTTCAGCTGTTCTTTGCTTGCAATAAGAGGTCAAGAAAGGCCTCATAGCTTGCTTTATGTTTACAGTGTCTAGAGAAATAAAAACTGATTTCTTACCTCAGCCAGTATTCCCTTGCACCATTGGGCTTGATATGATATATAAAGATTCTCTTTTAAAATGAACCTATATATAATCCCATGTAAAAAGATAAATATCTCTAATTAGTGATATGATTTTCCTTCAAATACTCTTGACATTTTTCATCACATCTTCTACAGTTAGAAGTTAAGTGACACTGAGTGTAGATACCAAGGGACTTATTTCCAAAGGAAACAAGAATACTGCATTTTCCTCACAGTGCCAGAAGGCCAAATAGTGGATCTCAAACCATATCCTTCTTGTTGCAGAACCACCAAATCCTGGATTTTATTGAACCCTTGCCCTGGTAGCATAGCAGATAGCGTATTAATAAACTGCTAACCAGGTTGGTAACCCAAAAGGTCACCAGGTTTAATCTACCAGTGGATCCAGAGGAAAAAGTGACAGTTTCTTTCTGTAAGGATTCGTAGTTTCAGAAACCAGATAGAAGTTCACTGTAAGTCAGAACTAAATTAATAGCAATAGATTTTAGTTTTTGCATAATTAAAAGTCACAGGAGAGTCTTGGTCCAAAAGCCACTGATGATATCAGGTCATTGAAGGTTAAAGATTTAAATTTCATGAGATTCAGTTATCTTAAGATTGTTGTTTGGTACTGTGGAGTTGACATTGACCCATAGCTTGTTTCCAGAGACAATTAATCACCGGGGAGTAAATTGCTCATTCATTTCCTGCAGAACAGTTGAACCCCATGCCTTCAGGATTGTAGTGCAGCTTCTTGCCATTAGGCCACTAGAATTACCTATCACACACACACACACACACACACACACACACACACACGAAATTATTCGAGAAGCTGGATTCTATGAAGAAGAATGTAGTATCAGGATTGGAAGAAGACCTTAGCAGATGACATAACTTCGCTTGCTGAAAGTGCAGAGGACCTCAGACATTTGTTGCAGATCATTCACTTCAGCCTTCAGTACGAATTGTATCTCAACATCAAGGATACAGAATTTTTACCATGGATCAATAGGTGACATCATAATAGATGGAGAAAGGATAGAAACTGTCGATAAATTCACCTTATTTAAATCGAAAATCAGTACACTTTTCATCACCAGTCGGGACATCAGGAGAAACATTACACTGGGAAAGTCTGCAGTTTGGAACCTTTCCAAATTACTGAGAAGCAGTGATGTTAGTTTGATGACTAAGGTGCACTTGATTCAGACCATGGGCCTTTCAGTTATGCTCCTGGAAGCTGAATGATGACAGTGAATAACAAAAGAAAAAATGATGCCCTTGAGCTGTGTTGTTGGAGAAGAGTACTGAGTATCCTACAGACTGCCAAAAGAACTAGCATATATGTCACGGAGAGTGCAAAGCTAGTATTCTTTGGAGGCAAGGATGGTGAAGCTTTGCCCCTGCCCCCATGCTTTGGGCATCTTATTCCTTGGAGAAAGACATCATGTTTTGGAAGGTGGATAAGTGAAGAAGAAGAGCAAGACCCTCCACCAGGTGGATTGACTCAGTGACTGCAGTTATGATTTTGAGTGTACCAGAGATGGTGAAGCTGGCACAGGATAGGACAGGGTTCATATCTGTTGTTCTGGGGTCACTATGAGTTGTACTTAATGACACCTAACAACAGCAACAACAAACTGATGCTTCTGTTTTATTGCATTTACACCTCGACTCTTGTGACTCCTAAAGAGAAAAACTTATAAATAGGAGCTGTGGTACATGTGAATTTGGGGCTCATTGTCCACAAAGCCGATCACTAAACTCCTAACCCACTGGTTTCACAGGTGGATGGAGGTAGAATTGAAGTTCGCACTGTGCTATGTGACACTGGAAGAGAGGGTCACTGTCAATATAATTTTTTTAAGTATTTCAGTAGAAACTTAATGTGATTTATAAAAATATCCCTGTAGTTATTTATGACAACAAAAATCATTTGGTTGACCCACTTTTTTTGTTGTTAGGTGCCATAAAGTCAACTCTATTATATAACAGATCAAAATTTTTTCCCAGTCTTGTGCCATCCTTACCACCTGCTGTGTTTACACTCATTGTTACAGTCACCGTGTCATTCCATATTGTTGAGTGTCTTCTTCTACTGTGATGACCCCTCTACCTTTCTTAGCATGAAACTATTTTCTAGGGACTGAAGCTTCCTGACAACATGCCAAAAATATATTAGACAGATTTTCATCATCCTGAAGAATTCTCTCGCTGCACTTCATCCACAACAAATTTGTTTATTAATATACCTAAAAATAAAGGTAGACTACCTGCCATCCTGGGCCTTAGAAATTGAGCAAAGACCAACCACTGGGGAAGATGGATATGTTGCTCAATGCGTGGGAGATCCTTTCACGTTCCTCAAATCTTTTACTTCGCAGCTAGGAAATTGCTCTGTTCACTCAGAATTGTGGCTGCTGCAACAGGACACTCCTTTCTCAGGTGAATCCAGGGAAGGGTTGTCATCCCTTTGCACAGTAATGCAGAGCAATAAAACTGAAGTCCTCCCTTATTTATGGTTTAGTATTTTTAGTAATCATGGATTTCCTCTCCCATATTCATTTTGATTGTCATATGTGCTGCATCAAAATGTAACTTATTTTGATTAATCAGTTTTGCACCTCCCCTCTTTCACATTTTGCATGACCCTCAGCCCAGCCTTTCATAGAATCTTGGAAAATAGGATATTCAGATATAATCTAAGCAGGGTTTTGATTGCAATAAAGCACAAATAGTTACAAATTGAGTGAGTTTCCATAGTAGGCATTTTCAAATGAGAATTATTGGTGACAATGGATTCTGCTTAATCCAAGCATTCCTAAACCACCAACTCATGATGAGACAGCTATTGGAAATGTGTGTGTGTGGTTTAATTATATATAAGTGTTGAAATTAATGACCATTGAAGTTCCCTCTAACAAAATTTTAAAAATTATCTTTTAGTGATACTAGGAAACAATGAGGCCTCTGGTTTGAAGCAAGTTAAGTCTAATAATCTTTGAGTGTGATATCAGCATTATACAATTGATATGACTCTATGACATTGTTTGGGTCAAGAGTAAAATATATTTTCTTCCTTTTTACTCTTCTTGGATAGAGACCTAAGGCAGAATAAGGCAGAATTTAGGAAAAATAAAGAAGGCAATGAGTGGTTTGGGTTTTTGTGGGGTTTTTTTCCCCCCTAGCAATAAAGAGACATTCTGATAATGTGGTGGTTTCTTTGGAGGTTGTGTTATTTTTTGTTATTATTGTTTGTAATGGCTTCTACTTTCTCTTTAGTATATAGCAAAATTTAACTTTCTTAAAATAATGAGATTTAATTCTGGACATAACCTTCAGTTAGCTTGTTGATACCAAAGAGGGATCATAAACATCTTTAGGGATAATATTAAAGTTGTCATTCTGTGTCTTTTACAAAAGGTATTTTGCAATGAATACATCATTACAAACACAAAATTCAATCTTTTTATTTCCAGCTTAATTTCTATCATCAAGCCCCTATTTTCCTGTTGTGTGAATAGGGCAGGGGAACACTAGATATTCTAAAGTTGAGAAGGGAGTCCTGGATCAGGGTTATATTCTCTCTCCATAGCTATTCAATTTGTATGCTGAGCAAATTATCTGAGAAGCTGGACTCTGTAAAGAGGAAAGTGACATCAGGTTTGGAAGGAGACTCATCAAAAACATGCATTATTCAAATGAGACAACCTTAGGAGGATTTGAAGCACTTGTAGAAGATCAAGGAATACAGTCTTCAGTACGTATTGTATCTCAATGTCAAGTAAACAAAGATTCTTACCACTGGATCAATAGACAGTGTCAGGATGGTTGGAGAGGCTATTGAACCTCTTAACAGCTTCATCTTGCTTGGCTCCACAATTAACACCCTTAGTACTAGCGCACCGGAAATAAGGAGATGTCTTGCCCTGGGAAATATCTGCAGTTAGGGACCTCTTCAAGTTATTGAGGCATAACGATGTCAGTTTGAGGACAAAAGTGTGTCTGATACAGACTATAATATTTTCAGTCACTTGTTGTGCATCCAAAAGCTGGACAGTGAGTAAGGATGACAGAAAAAGACATGAGGTCTTTGAGCTGAGGTTTTAGACAAGAGCACTGAATGGCCAAGAAAACAAACAGATATCTCTTGGAGAGGGTGCCGCTTGAGTGCTCTTTGGAAGCAAGAATTCTGATGCTTTGCTTCACACACTTTGTGCATGTTGCTAGGAGGTGTTATTCCTTGGAGAGGGACATGATGTTGGGAAGAGTGGATTGGCACGATGAGTTCTGCAATGGGTTCTTGCATAAGAAGTGTGAGGATGGCTCAGATCTTTTGTTAATGGGGTCACTGAGTCATACTTGACGGCACCTAACAACAACAGCAACCACAGTCCTTCTTCACTTTTTCCCACTTCTGCATTCCAGTCACCAATTATCATAGACACATCTTGATTTCATGTTCAGTCCATTTCAGACTGCAAGATTTGGTAAAAATTTTCAGTTTCTTTCTCTTTGGCTCCAGATATGTGTCTATTTGAAAAACAGTCTTATTAATAAATTTTCATTATATACATATGGATACTATCCTATCTGACAACACTGTGTTTCAAGGTAGAACCTGAAATTGATTTTTTTACTATGAATGCAACACTGTTCTTCTTCTGTTTTTCCATTCTCTGTATACTATTACCACCTGATTATCTAATTCAGAGTAGCCAAAGCTCATCTCACTAATGCCTAATATGCTGATGGTCTTGCATTCCATTTAATGTTTAACAATTTCCTATTTTCCAACGTTCAAGCTATGTACATTCCATGTTCCAAGGATTAAACTATGTTTGTTATTGTTTTTTCTCATTTCAACTTACTTCCCATCTAGACTCTAACTCTACTCTACTATAACTATGTTCATTCCTTTAGAGTTCATAAGGTTTTCAAAGTCCTGTTATTTAAGAAATAGATGGCCCATTCTGCTTCCTTCTTGTTGTTGTTGTTAAGTGTCATTGAGTCATAGACAACTCACAACAACTCAAAGAACAAAAGACCTGGACACTTGTATAACTTTCATCATTTTTCCATGTTCACTGAGTTTCCGGAGGCAAGCAATTTTGGAAATGGATGCCACTCTTACTTCCAAGCTTGTTCTAACAAGGGAGCTCAACCAAACACTATCCACCATGGATAACCATTATCACATTTGACATATCAGTGTCACAGTGTTCAGTATCACAGCAACCACGAGTTACCTCTATGCAGCAAATGAACAGACCAGTTCTACACTATTTAAAAGAATGTTTGACCAAAACCAATTAAAACTATACTTGAGGGGCGCAGATTAAAATCACCCACCTTTGGCTTTGTAGCATCACTTTCTGTCCACCAGGCCAAGTGAGCTCTCTCTATGTTGTTGCTGAGTGTCATTGAGTCATAGGTCCTTGGTACCAACAATCAGGAAATAAGGAGACACATTACACTGGGAAAATCTGCCAATAGGGACATCTCCAAATTATTGAGGAATAATGATACCAGTTTGAGAACTAGTCTTTCTAATTACTTGCTATGCATGTGGGAGCTGGACAATGAATATGAATGGCAAAGAAAGGATTGAGGCCTTTGAGCTGTGGTGTTGGAGAAGAGCACTGAATATCCCATGAATGGCCAAGAAAACAAACAGATATCTCTTGTAGAGGGTGCAACCTGAGTGCTCTTTGGAGGTAAGAATTATGAGGTTTTGCTTCACATACTTTGGGCATGTTGCTAGGAAGGTTATTCCCTGGAGAAGAATGATGCTGGGAAGGGTAGAGGGTCAGTAAGTAGAGGAAGACTCTCAACCAGGTAGACTGACACAGCAACTGCTGCGATGGCTTTTATGTGTCAGGAAGTGTGAGGATGGCACAGGATAGGAGAGAGTTCACATCTTTTGTTCATCGGGTTGCTATGAGTCATACTCAACTTGACGGCATCTAACCACAATAACATGGATAATATAATTTAATATATTAATTACTATACTAATAATATAAAAATTTCTAGATGAACTTTATGTAAGTATAATAGTTTAATATAAATAATCTTATATTAGCATTTACTTATTTTGGGGTTTTTCCTATTTAAGATTCTTTAGGTGCTCCTTTTTATTGTTTCGAGGAAATTAATGGCAGAAGGGATCGATATGGAAATTGTGGCAAGGAATTTTGTGTCTTTCCGTATGTATTTAGAAAACTAATTTTGTTTTAAATGTACGTTATTTATTGCTGAGACCCTAGCATATGTTATATACACAGTAAAGTGAAATTTTATATCAGCCTTTTTATGTTTACATCATGTAAATAATAAATAGCATTTGCTCAGTGCTTAGTGTTGAGATTTCAACAACCATTCATCAAAGTTGAACTCCCTTTATTGCTGTGATGAGCTAGAAACTGTGCTAAACAATTTATTTTTTTTAATTATTATTAAGTTTTATTAGTTTTAGTCAAAATTTACAGAGATTTTGGGTTTTCATTCATTCATTGTTGCACTGTTTTCTCTACCCTCCTCCCCAGTTCATTCTTCTTCCCCACCCCCGAATGTTTGTTTTAATTGTCCAATTGCCACAGTGCTTGTCGAAGCCAGTTCTGACTAATCTCCTATGTCAGTATGTCCTTTGCCATTCCCTATCACTCCTCCCTGAGAGAGACTTCACCCTGATTCATAAGGAAAAGGGGATGGCATATTCTCTTAGCTACTTCCTTGTGCTAAACAATTTATATATCATATGCAGAAAACATGTAATAATTTATGACATTTAACTGATGAAAAAATTAAAGGTCACAGAGGTAACTTTCCTCTTTTGCTCACTTTTTAAAAAAAATAGCATAGGATAGATCTATGAAGGAATATAAGGTTGTCATTATGCATATGTCATTAAATTCTCACTTGTCATGTTGCCTAACAAACAAAACATGCCAAATCCTAAGTCCCATGCACAAAGAAAGTTGTCTCTCTTTGTGCATGGGACCCTGAATAAAGAATATTGTTAGATTTGAGCTAAATTTTTAACACTTTTTTTGTCTCAATTAACTATTCCAACAATTTATGTATTTCAATCACTAAAGAAAGAAATTTGTTTTCTCTGTCTTATGCATTTAGCAATGTTTTATGTGGAAAATTAGTTTGTGCATGGCCACACAAAGATTTAATAAGACGTGAAAATTTATCTGTGATTTATTCACATATACGAGATGCAATTTGTGTATCTGCACATAATATCAATGAAAGACCTCGTTCAATAACAACGTACCTTGAACCAAGCGACAGAGATGAGACATTTGTAGAAGATGGCACACCGTGTGGTCCTGATATGGTAATTAGAACCTACAAAAATTCAAGTGTTTAAAATTACTTTTATAGTGATACTTAAATTTTAACACTATATCAACTTATGTGTTTTAAAATAACATTGTGAGGGTGTTTGCTATGAAGTCCACAATTTGTTTATTTTTGTTATAGTAGAGTTATACAACTATTACCAGACTTAGAACATTTCTATCACTCCAAGATGCCCCCTTCTTAAAATATTTTTATTTTCATACTGTCACTATATGCACTGTTTCACTCTTGTACGTTGTGTCATTGTATTTTATAAAACCATTAATAAACATTGTGTTTTACCTAATGGATTACTATTTACCAATGCCTTTTATCACCCATCTCATCAAATTCCTATTACATCTTGCCTCCTTCTTCACCCTTCCACCATCTGTTCACTAATGTCTGCTGCCCTAGTGGTTTTGTTCTTCCTTACCTTGCTCCAAACTTCCTCCTCTCCCTCCCTCCTCTTTTAAATAGTATCCTGTTCTAACTTGCTAATTCTTATAGCCATATTGTCCTCTCATTAATTCTTGGTTGGTCCTCCCTTCTTTTGATTCTTTAGATTTTTTGTGCATTTCATTACTGCTCTTCCCATGCCCAAACCCCACCACTCCCCCATTTGCTCTCTTGATACAGTATTTGTCTTTTTGTGACCACAAAGGATGATGTCTTCTAGGCTCACCCCATGTTGCATAGTATTTTATAAATTCTTCATTGTTCTTGAGTGGTGCATAGTACTCTATTGTGTGAATGTACTACCATTTCTCTGTACATCAACTTGTGATGGACATTTGGGCCATTTTCTTTTTCTTGCTGTTGTGATAAATGCTGTGGTGAATATATCAGATAGTGCCTATCTCTGTTTATGTCTCGATCCTGATTTTTTTTAGGGAATATATTTAGTAGTAGAATAGCTGGGCTATATGGGATTTCTGTATTATACTTTTTGAGGAAATTACAAACTGTTTTCCATAGTGGTTGTACCATTTTACAATCCATGCACCAGCAGTACATGAGTTCCATTCTCTCAACATCCTTGCCACCATTTATCATGCCTTTCCCTTTAAAGTTTGCTATTGCTGCAGTGGAGCTCTGGTGACTTGATGACTGCCTTTGAATCGAGCACAACCAATTGTTATTATTGTTGTTATGTGCCATTGAGTCGTTTGTGACCCATAGAGACCCTATGTACAAGAGCCCTAAACGCAACCTCACTGTCTCAAACATGTTCATTCCCAGCACTCCACTCACAGAATCGATCCATCTCATCGAGGGTCTTCCTCTCCTGCGCTGTCCCTCCACTCTACCAAACATGATGTCCCTCTCCAAGGACCAGTCCCTCTTTGCAACATGCCCAAAGTATGTCAGATGAAGCTTCAGAATCCTTGACTCCAGGGAACATTCTGGCTTCACCTTCTCCAGGACAAACCTGTTTGTTCTCCTAGCAGTCCGTGGTATGTTCAACACTTTTCTCCGGCAGCACAGCTCAAAGGCATCAATTATCTTTCTATCATCCCTATTCACTCTCCAACTCTCCAATGCATAGCATGTAATTGCAAAGACTATAGCCTGGATCAGGCACACCTTAGTCTCCAGCCTGACGTCGTTGCACTTCAGTACTCTTGAGAGGTCCCTCACAGCTGACTTTCCCAATTCAATTCGTCTCCTGATATCCTGGCTGCTGTTACCAAGAGTGTTGACTGTGGAGCCAAGCAAACTAAAACTGTTAACTATCTCAATCTCTTCACCATCCATACTGATGCTGCCAATTGGCCCAGGGGTGAGAATCTTTGTTTTCTTGATACTGAGCTTCAATCCATATTGAAGGCTGTAGTCCCTGACCTTCTGCAGCAAGCACTTCAAGTCCTCCTCAATTTCAGCAAGCAGGGTTGTGTCATCTGCATAATGCTGGTTGTTGATGATTCTGCCACATTCCTCCTTTACAGCTCAGCATCTCGAATGATCTGTTCTGCATAAAGATTGAAAAGGCATGGAGACAAAACACATCCCTGATGGACCCCTTTCTTGATTTCGAACCATCCAGTGTCTCCTTGCTCTGTTCTGACGACTGCCTCTTGGTCCAAGTATAGGTTTCGCATTAGCACAATCAAATGTTCTGGGATTCCCATTCTTCTCAGAATCAGCCATAGCTTGTTGTGATCCACACAGTAAAAAGCCTTTGCATAGTCAATGAAGCACAGATAGACATTTTTCTGGTATTCTCTCCTTTCTGCCAAGATCCATCTTACATTAGGTTTTCTTCTTTTTCCTTCCTTTTTAATTCTGCTTTTTGCTCTAGTAAATCAGTGGTGACAATTCTGTCTTGTAATTCACTGGTTCTATGTTGCATCTCTTCAACTCTTTTCAGCTCTTGTGTCCCTCCATCATGTTGACAGTATCCGAAACATTGGACTTCATATTTGGATAGCAGTTTCTTGTTTTTTCCAGGGCTGCTAATGCCTCGTTTGTTTTATCTGAAGTGTTTTGCATTATTTTTTGAGCTCCTCCTGGTTTTTGCTTGTGATGTCCTATAATTCTATCGAGTTTATTTTTTCACCCATTGAAAATATTAAATCATTATTCTTTTAAATTCTGTGTCACAAAGTACTATCAGACTTTCTGGCTTCAGGAAATCCATAGGTACTGTGTCACCTTTTGGGGGTGACAGTGTGCTTTGCATCTGTGTAGGTTGTATAGTAGCCTGCTTCTTCTGTGGCATTGCTATGGTAGAGTTTTTCAAGCCTGAGGTAATGATAGCGTCTTATATGAAGTCACTGTTCTAGAAGAGCATGGGGCAGCTACCCTACCTGGGTTTTTGTTCAAACTTCTAACCCAAGGGAAGGTTCAGTTCAGGACCTGTGAGAACAACCTCTTATTGCAGCTAAATCAGATGAAATACTCTTAATTAAAATCAAGTTAGTTGACTGGATTGGGGGGCACACGTGTGGGCCAGAACAGGCATGGCGAGACTCTGGGTCTCGTTGGGCTCTGGGTCCAGTGGGGCTTGAGTAAACATAGTCAAATCCCCACTGTCCTGCTTGCTCCTGGCAGGTGGTTCCCAGGGAGGCTTGGCTGGTGGTGCCTGCCATGCCTGAAAAACAGCTTCTGCCATTGCTCAGCTCGTGGCTCCCATCGGGGTCCATAGCTCACTGCTCCTGTGGCTCCCAAACTAATTATTTTTTTTTGTCTTTTTTAAAATGGTCTTTTTAAAATTTATTTATTTATATATTTTTATTTTAATGAACATTTACAGAGATATTGGATTTCCATTCATTCATTGTTACACTTTTCTCCCTGCCCACCTTTCCCCACCCCCTGCCTCCCAGTTTGCTCCTTTCCTTGAAAAGTAAAAGAAAAATTCCTTTATTGGTATACAAGTATACAATCTCCCCCTCCCCACCCCACTGGGTATACTCCACTATGAATTCTGGACTCTTGTCATAACTATAATACACAATCATATATAATTTTTAAACTGTTCTCTCCCTTATCTGTTTCAATGCAGTATACATAATTTATCCAATTTTTCTCAGTCTCTCCCCAACCCTGATATCAGTCGTGTTCTACAACAGTGGCACTATGCAGTATTTGTCCTTTTGTGACTGAGATCTTTCTTCTGCATAATGTCCTCCAGGGTCACCCGTTTTGAATAATATTGCATAAGTTCCTTGTTTTTCAATGCAGCATAGTATTCCATTGTGTGAATATACCAGAGCTTCTCTGTCCATTCATTTGTTGATGGGCACTTACGTTGTTTCCAACTCTTTGTTATTGTGAACAAAGCCTCAGTAAACATGGGTGTACATATATCTGCCTCGGTGGCAGTTATGGTTTCGTTAGGGTATTCAGATGGCCAAAAAATACATGAAGAAATGCTCAAAATCCCTAGCTCTTAGAGACATGCAAATAAAAACAGCTATGAGACATCATCTCACTCCAGTACGAATAGCAAAATTTAACAGAGCAGCAAACAACAAATGCTGGCGAGGTTGCAGAGAAACTGAGACCGTTATTCAGTGTTGGTGGGAGTGTTAAATGGTGCAACCACTATGGAAGGCTGTATGGCACTTTCTCAAAAAGTTTCAAATAGAAATACCATTTGACCCAAACTAATTATTTTAATAGTTCTCACTCAAATTCCTACTGCTCTGCTCACTTTCTATGCATTGCTCTTTAGTTTCATATATCTTATATTCTAGTTATTAGTGGGGATTTCTCTCCTTTTTTTTAATGCCTACAAAGCTGAAGGGCTCTACTTCTGTTACTATAACAACGTTCCTTTGTTATAGCATGTTATTTCAGAAATTAATGGCAAATTCTGTTTCTAAGTCTGTCTTAGTCTGGAAGCTCTGCTGAAACTTTTTCACTATGGTAACCCTGCTCATATTTGAAATACCAACTTCCATCATCACCACAAATACATACACACATACATATATACATACAGGTTTAGCATTGTTGATTTTACTCATTTAGAAAACAAAGCCTAAGATAATAACTTATTTCACCTTTATTTCATTCGATCACATTATTCTTGTAATTGCCATTTCTGAATAATAAGACCTTTGTGATTTTCTTGAATATTTACAGCGTATTATCCATGCAAACAATTTGGTTGTTTGACTGACTTTATTTTCATTTTTTTTTAAGTTTTGTGTCTCATTTGCTTGTAAAGAAGTTCGTTTCTTTATTGATTATGAACAATGCAGAGGTAGTCAACATTGTAACAATAGAGGGGTAAGTAACTAATATTTTATTTTAAGCAGAATGATCTAAATAATATTAGTTGATAAAGAAAATTTTAAAACACTGTTTTAATGATGTACCTTTTTTTAAACCACTTGTATCTTATTGAGTATCTTTTGTCCTTTAGCAATATTTAAACTATAGAACACCATCCATGGAGATTTCCGCTGCTAGTTCAAAGATGGTACCTCCCTAAATATGCAGACCACCAGTGGCATCTCAGGGGAAAGATAGCCAGTCTTTCTCCATGAGATTTATAACCTCCAAAATGCACAGGACCATCAGCTATGAGCCAGCTCCTACTTGATGACAATAAATTTAGTTGTTTTGAGATTTAACAATATTTATATAGCTTCAATGTTATTTTTAGCAAGTCTTAAAAAAACCTAAAAATAATAAAGTATTATTTTAGATAATTGTGATGACAGTACCTAATGTTTCATAGATATGTATATTGATTGGATTGTCTAAAAACCCTAAGTACTTGTGGTACCACTTAGCCAAAACAATCTTAATTTTAACTAAATAATTCTGGAACAGGTGAAGAACAGAGTTATCTTAGAATTTTCCTAATTAATTCAGAGTCAAAAGACTGTTCTATGAAGCTAGTATGTAGATAATATCAGTAATATCTTACTGGTATTGTTGAGTTTAGCTGTGCAAGAATTAGAAAGATTATTTTAAAAAATTAATTTGGAAGCAAAACTAGATATGTTTTCCAATGTTAAGGATAATTTCAAGAGAAAAATTGGGAAACTTTATTTTTCCCCCCTATGGTACAACATTGAGTATGTTGAGAAGTGTTATATGGTCTCTGTAAAATAATCTTAGTTCATAAAAAAAATTTAATTTTCTGATTATTCTAGGTTTGCAACAATTTTAACAATTGCCACTGTGAGAAAAACTTTGCTCCTCCAAATTGCACAAAAATGCCAGGGGAGTTTGGTAGTATCAATGATGGACATCCAATTAAAAAACGTTAGTATCTTTAAAATTTTACTAATGAAATACAATATGCAAGAGGATAAATTTAAGAGTAACTTCCAATGAATGAAAATAAACAGGGGAAACATGGATTTATTTTCCTTTCTCAATTTAAGAAACATAAGACAATATATTATTACTGATCTTTCTTTCTAAAACTGACATAGTTTACTAAGAACTAGTATATCATATATAATGTTAGGCAACTTGAAGAACAGAAATATGATTTTACAAGTAAATTCAAATTGTTAGCTTTAGATGGTATTGTATATCTTTTTATAAAATATCAGTAATATTTACTGGTACATTAATGCAACCAGACTCTTTTAGACCATGTTTTATTCTTCCCTCCCTTACCCTCAAATAAAAGCATTTAGCTCTTTAGTAATTTAGAGATCCTAATAGATTTAATTTGATTGTGCTAATACAAAACTTATACTTGGACCAAGAGGCAGTTGTCAGAACAGAGCAAGGAGACACACTACATGGTTCAAAATCAAGGAGGGGGTCCGTCAGGGATGTATTCTGTCTTCATACCTTTTCAATCTGTATGCAGAACAGATCATCTGAGACGCTGGGCTATACGAAGAGGAATATGGCATCAGGATTGGTGGAAGAATCATCAACAACCTGCATTATGCAGATGACACAACCCTGCTTGCTGAAACTGAGGAGGACCTGAAGTGC
>NW_006400029.1:896078-918478 GCF_000299155.1 Elephantulus edwardii | reverse complement strand
GACATACTTTGGGCATGTTGCAAGGAGGGACTGGTCCTTGGAGAGGGACATCATGTTTGGCAGAGTGGAGGGGCAGCGAAGGAGAGGAAGACCTTTGATGAGATGGATCGATTCTGTGACTGGAGCGGTGGGAATAAGTGTGTTTGAGATGGCTAGGTTGGCACAGGATAGAAGAGCGTATAGAGCTCTTGTACATAGGGTTGTTATGAGTTGCAAGCAACTCGATGGCACATAACAACAACAATAGATTTAAAATGAACTTTCTAGATTTTCTCTCCACATTTATAATCTTTATATTTCTGTTGTTTTATTTTCTGTGTATCCTTTTTTTAAATTGAGATTTTAATGAACGTTTATAGGCGACTTGTATTTCCATTCATTCATTGTTGTACATTTACCCCCCTACAGCTCCACCCCCCACACAGTTTGCTTTTCTCTTTGGAAAAAAAATTCTTTCATTGTAATACACTCTGTCCCCTAGTCTACTTTATCATCAAGCTCTTATTCTGCACTCTTTTTCTTTTTTCATTTTCATTATTCATTGTTGCACTTTTCTCCCCTCCCAACCCTTCCCACAGTACACTACCCTCTTGGAAAGTAAAAGAAAATTTCTTTCATTGTTTTACAATCCCTCCCCACAGGTCCACTCCACTATACAGCCTTTGCTCTGGCTGCCATGACAAAAATAACATATCCCTCTTAAACAGTTTTCTCCTTCATCTGTTTCAATGCAGTATACATTATTGAACCCATCTTTCTCAGTCTCCCCCCAAACCCAATGTCAGTCCTGTTTTACAACAGTGGCACCATGCAGTGTTTGTCCTTTTTGTGACTGAGAGATACTTCACTCAGCATAATGCCTCTAGGGTTAACCATTTTGAATAATATTGCATGAGTTCCTTGTTTTCCAATGCAGTGTAGAATTCCTTCGTGTGAATATACCACAGCTTCTCTATCCATTCTTTTATTGATGGACAATAGGTATTTTCCAACTCCTTGCTATTGTGAACAAAGCCATGATCAACATGGGTGTGCATATATCTCCTTGGATGTCAGTTATTGTCTCTTTGGGGTATATTCCCAGTACTGGAATTGCTGGGTCAAATGATATCTCTATTTGCAAATTTTTGGAAAAGCACCACAGCACCTTCTGCAGTGGTTGAACCATTTTACACTCCCACCAACAGTGCATTAGGGTCCCAGTTTCTCCACAACCTCACCAGCATTTGTTTCTTGTTGTTCTTTTAAATTTTGCTATTCTGACTAGGGTGAGATGATATCTCATGGTTGTTTTAATTTGCATCTCTCTTAGAACAAGGGACTTTGAAATTTTCTTCTTGTGCATGTTAGCCATCTGAATGTCTTCTTTGGTGAAGTGTCTGTTCATATCCTGTGCCCATTTTTCGATTGGATTATTTACCTTTATTTGTTGTGGTGCTCAAGTATTTTATAAATTCTGGATATAAGTCCCTTATCTGTTATTTCATTACCAAATACTTTTTTCCCAGGCTGTGGCTTCCCCTTTTACCCTGCTGGAAAAGTATTTGGATGTGCATAGGGATTTGATTCTTAGAGGATCCCATTCATCTACTTTATCTTCTCCTGGTTGTAGGGTTTTCAGGATAATTGGAAGACTGTTTATGTTGTGGATTCGGACTTCTAGCATTCTTCCAAGCTTTTCTTTAATGAAGATTATAGTCCTTGGTTTTAGTCCTAGGTCTATGATCCACCTTGAGTTGGTTTTTGTATATGGAGTGAGGTGTCGATCTTGCTTGAGTCTTCTGAAGTTATTTTTCTGGTTTTGCCAACACCATTTGTTAAAAAGGCTGTCGTTTCCCCTCTCAATTGACTCATCTCCTTGTCAAAAATCAGTTGACCATAGACAGATGGGCTGAAGTCCAAGTTCTCAATTCTATTCCATTAGTCTGTGTCTCTCATTGTACCAGTACCATGCTGTCTTAACTACCACAGCAATGCCATAGGATTTGAAATCAGGGGTGAGATACCTCCTATCTTTCTTCTATTTTTAAGGAGTGCTTTGCTTATTCGCCGCTTCTTTTGATTGCAAATGAAACTGTAGATTGTCTTTTCCAGCTCCTTGAAGAATGGAATTGGTATTTGTATTGGGATTGCATTAAACATGTAAATTGCCTTTGGTAGTATTGCCATTTTCACAATATTGTGTCTTCCTATCCATGAGCAAGGGATATTTTTCCACTTCTCCAGGTCTCTTTTTGTTTCTTGTAATAATGTTTTGTAATTTTCTTTGAATAGATCCTTTGTGCTTCTGGTTAAATTCACTCCCAAGTATTTAATCTTGATTAAAGAGATAAAGGATAAGGGAAGATAAAGGGGAAATAAACCACACATTTGGGACTTGAACAACACCTTGCTTTAATGTGGATGGGTACTAGAGGGAACAAAAAGTGAAATTAAGAAGTTTCTTAAAACAAATGACAATGAAAACACCACTTACCAAAAACTCTAGGAAGCAATAAAAACAGTAATCAGAGTTCAGTTTATAGCAAGAAGCAAACACAGCAAAATGTAAGAAAAACTGACTATTGACTCTCTAACCCAGCATCTCCAGCAAATTGAAGATGAACAGCAAGAAAAACCGACACCCTCTAAAAAAAACTTGAAATCATAAAAAATTAGAGCAGAAATAAATGAAGAGAAAACTGAAAAACAATTGAAACTATCAATAAAACTAGGAGTTGGTTCTTTGAAAAAGTCAATAAAATCAACAAACCACTAGCAAAACTCACAAAAGAAAAGAAGACACAAATAATCAGAATAAGAGATGAATCAGGCAACAGAACCAACTAAAATTAAAAAAGCTAATATTAGAGTATTATGAAAAATATCCTGGACTCTTGTCATGCTAGTAATACCTAATCATATATTCCTCTTATACAGTTCTCTCTCTCCTCTGTTTCAATGTGTTGTGCATTGTTATTATTTCCTCTTTTCTTAGTTTTCTCCCCAATCCCCATGTCAGTTCTGTTTTATAACAGTGGCATTATGCTGTATTTGTATTTTTATGACTGAGATATTATTTAATAATTAATTGTCTTTCTCTTGGGTCACAAAGGCTTCAAGGTGATCTTTTGAAATTCCTTCATTTAAATTCACTTGCACTTCATTTTTGTGTGGTATTTTGAGATCTGATAGGGTTGGATGATCTTGAGAACCGGGATATGCCTCTTTTTTCTAGAATTCATGGAGCATAAGCAAAATAGCCTCTGCTAAGAGGAAGACTATCTGCCTAAACACATCCGTTCTGGGACCCTGCTACCCAGTAATGAAATATCTGGACCCTCATTCACTGTTAACTTGTATCCTTAAGAAAACTCCATGTAGGGATCAACGTGTGGAAAAGGAAGAGTGTGGAGGCACTGAAGCTGCAGTCTTATTTGGCTCAACCAGCAGCTCTTCTCTCAGGAGATTCTAGTACATGAGAACGTGTTTGCCCTTTATGGAGGATTTTCAGGTAGCAGGTTGCTGGACAAGTGGTAGGTTAAAGGGCATCCTGAAAGTGAACAAGAAACAGCAAATCTTTTCTTGGGAATGGGGATCTCAGGGTGGCTGAGGACGCAGTGTCAATAGGTAGCCCTTCACTGCAAAATGCAATGAAGGAAGTGTTCTGACTGATCGTAAAATGTACCCATCATCACTTATCTATTTGCTTGGTGCCTGACCCTTTCAAGGTGAAAGATAAGATAAATGATAAGTTTCAGATCTTTATTTCAAAGATGCTGGAATTCTGCAACTAGGGCACATTCTTAAGACAGAAAACATGGAAGGAGCAGGGTGACCAGTTTTCAGCACTAATCAATGACATAGGGAGCGCTGAAGATGTAGGGAGTAACTCTGGTAGCACAGTCTCTTAGGTCCTTGTGCTGCTAAGCCAAAGATATTGTCTGACTGGTGGTTTAAATGCCTAAGAATATATGTAGAAACACTGGAACATGAAGCAAATATGTTTTTAAGGGAAATAGAAGAGGAAAAAAAACATGTAGACTAGGTTTACTTCAACTAGTATGACAATATAAGTGGAAATTATATAGATGTGCACAAAATTCTTGGGGAATTCTCAGCTCAAATTATCAAAGTTTAATTCTGAGAAGGACTCACCTCTACGAAGTGGCTTTGAAGTTAAAGGAGGTAGAAAAAAAGACAACAAAGTTCTAAATGTACTGCCAGAATTTTGGTTCACATTATTTTTTTAAATTATTTTATTCTGGCTTACTTACAAGGTTTGTATACATTATTTTTTTTTACCCTTTCCTTTGCCCACCTCTCTCTCCACCCATCAAATTGTGTGACACTATGATTAAGCACCCCCTCCTCCACTCCCTTTTTGGATCATTACACTCATTCTACAATAATGATCTTATACAGTATTTGTTGTTATGAGACTAAGTTAGTTCACTTAGCATAATGCTTTCCAGTCGCTCCCATGTTAGGTAATAATTTACAAAATCATTGCTCCTATGTGCTGTACAGTGTTCCATTGTGTGAATGTACTATAATTTTTCAATCTATTCCACTGTGGTTGGGCATTTGGGCTGCTTACAACTGTTCCTCCTCCTTTGCCACTAGGTGACCAATAATATTACTTAAAGCTGTTTTACACCAATTCGTCTATGTCAAAGCCTCATCCTTGAGTTATGTTCCATTCACATCTTGAATGTAAAGAAAACACTCCCTCAATTACTTATGGTAGTTTAACAAGGAGCTCAAGGACAGGCATCTATGAAAAGTCTGATATAATTTTACTGAAAGCAGCATAAACATGAATTTAATTAATGCATTTGGTTTTGAACAAAACTTTGAAAAACTCTGTTACAAGCTTCATGCGTTTACTGCCTGTAGCAATTGAAATCACCATTAGCTGTGATTTTCATTTTCATATTTTTAACTTCTAAGATATTGGCTGGCCTGCGCTTTCTCAATTCTCTAATGACTCTTAAGAAGGGGAATTTCCCCCCATTTCTCAAGTTTTTTATGTTGTGAAAGTTGTTGTTGTTGTTGTTGTTGTTAGGTACTGCCAAGTTAAGTCGGACTCATAGCGACCCTATAAACTACACATCTGAACCCTGTCCTGTCCTGTGCCATCATTATTATCTCTGATACACAAGAGCTCATTGCTACAGTAACTGTCAATCAATCTCATTAGGGTCTTCTTTTCTTTCACTACCCTCCATCTTTCCAAATATGATGTCCCTTTAAAAGGAATAGCCTCTCCTAGCAATGTGTTCAACGTATGAGCAACAAAGCTTTGTCATATTTGCCTCCACGGAGCCTTTCCAGATGCATTTTCTCAACTTTTTCTTTGTTCTATTGGTAGTCCTGAAGCCTCCAATATGGATTGAGGCTCACTGTCAAGAAGATAAAGATTCTCACCACTGGACCAATTGGCAGCATCAGGATGGATGGTGAAGAGATTGAGATTGTTCACAGCTTTAGTTTGCTTGGCTCCACAGTCAACACTCTTGGTACCAGTAGCCAGGAAATTAAAAGACATATTGCCACGGGAAAGTCTGCTGTGAGGGACCTCTCCAAAGTACTGAAGAGCAACGATGTGTCTCTGGAGACTAAGGTGCGTCTGATACAGGCCATCCATGATCTTTGCAATCACTTGTTACACATCAGAGAGTTGGACAATGACTAAGAGAATTGATGCCTTTCAGCTGTTGTGCTGGATTGAGGATACCATGGACTGCTAAAAAAACAAACAGATTCATCCTAGAAAGGGTTAAACCAGGCTGCTCCTTGGAGGCAAGGGTTCTGAGGCTTTGTCTAATATATTTTGGACATGTTGTAAGGAGGGACCGGTCCTTGGAGAAGGACATCATGCTTGGGAGGGTGGAGGGACAGCACAGGAGGGGAAGGCCCTCTATGAGGTGGATTGATTCAGTGATCGGGGTAATCGGGATGGGAATGGAAGAGACAGTGCGATTGGCATAGGACAGAACAGAGTTTAGGGCGGTTGTACATAGAGTCTCTATGAGTCACAAGCGACTCGAAGGCACATAACAGCAACAACAACTATTGGCAATCCATGGATTAAGCAATACGCTCCTCCAGCACCACAACGCAAAGGCAAAGGCATCAATCAATTCTTCTTCTGCTATCCCCATTCCTTATCTAGTTCTTCGATGATGATTGAGAAGACTGCGGCCTAGATCAGGCACACTTTAGTCTTAGGAATGTAATAGAGGCATTTCCCAAATTCTCTTTAAGTTAAAGTGTAAGCCAGAAGTCTCATTATGCTTTTTAACCTATTACTTTGTATATATAGGAAACATAATGATATTGTACATATGCTACATTAATGGGCTATCCGTTTTCCCAATAGCCACTTAGTAATTTAGGTGAGAGGATTTTGTTAATTTAAACATGATGTAGAAGGGAATTATTGTTGCTATTGTTGTTGTTGTTATGTGCTGTCGAGTTGCCTGCAACTCTAGCAACCCTATGTACAACAGCCCTAAACCCTGCTCTGTCCTGTGCCAATCACACTGTCTCTGACACATCCACCCCAATTATCCCAGTCACTGAATCAATCCACCTCATAGAGGGTCTTCCCCTCCTGCACTGTCCCTCCACCCTCCCAAGCATGACATCCTTCTCCAAGGACCAGTCCCTCCTTGTAATGTATCCAAAGTATGTCAGACAAAGCCTCAGGGTCCTTGCCTCCAAGGATCAGCCTGGTTTAACCCTCTCCAGGATAGACCTATTTGTTTTCTTAGCAGTTCATGGTACATTCAATACTCTTCTCCAGAATCATAGAACAAAGGCATCAGTTCTCCTTCTATCCTCCTTAGTCATTGTCCATTGTCTCTGATGCATAGCAAGTGATTGCAAGACCATGGCCTGTGTCAGGCACAACTTAGTCTCCAGAGTGACACAAGTGCTCTACAGTACTTTGGAGAGGTCCTTAACAGCAGACTTTCCCATCGCAATAATTCTTTAATTTCCTGGCTGCTGGTGCCAAGAGTGTTGACTGTGGAGTCAAGCAAACTAAAACTGTGAACAATCTCAATCTCTTCACCATCTATCCTAATGCTGACAGTTGACCCAGTGGTGAGAATCTTTGTATTCTTGATATTGAGCCTTAATCCATACTGAAGGCTGCAGTCCTTGACCCTTTGCTGCAAGCACTTCAGGTCCTCCTCAGTTTCAGCAAGCAGGGTGTGTCATCTGTATAATGCAGATTGTTGATGTATCTTCCACCAATCTTGATGCAACACATCTCCTCATCCAGCCCAACCTCTCAGATAATCTGTTCTGCAAAGAGGTTGAAAAGATACTGAGTTAGGACACATCCCTGGTGTACACCCTTCCCAATTTAGAACCATGCAGTCAGTGTTTCCTGTGTTTCCTTGTTCTGTTACAAAGTATAGGTTTTACATTAACACGATCAGATGTTCTGGGATTTGCATTCTTCTCAGAGTCAGCCACAGTTTGTTATGATCCACACAGTCAAATGGCTTAGCATAATCGATGAAACACAGATAACATTCTTGTGGTATTTTCTGCTTTCAGCTATGATCCATTAGCTACAAAATCCCTAGTACCATGACCCCTTCTAAACCCAGCCTGGACTTCTGGAAGTTCTCTGCTGATGTGCTGTTGCAATAGTTTTTGGGTAATCTTCAGCAGAATCTTTCTTGCATGTGATATCAATGATAATGCTCTGTAATTTCTGTTGGGTAACCTTTCAGTAGAATGGGAACAAATATAGATCTCTTCCAGTCAGTTGGCCAAGTGTTTGTTCTCCAGATTTCTTGGCACAACTTGGTGAACACATCCAAGGCAGCATCTGTTAGTTGAATTACACCAATTGGTATACCATCTATTCTTAGGGCCATATTTTTTGCTAATGCCTTCAAAGCAGCTTGACCTTCTTCCTTCATCACCATAGGGTATTGCTTATATGTTGCTTCATGTAATTTTTCTGTGCCTGCCAGTTCCTTTCGATACAGAGCCTCTGTATTCTCTTTCCATATTCTTATAATACTTCCTGGATCATTTAATATTCTGCCTAAAGCACCCTTAGTTATAGCAACTCAAGGTTTGAATTTGTTCTTTAGTTCCTTGAGCTTAAGAAATGCTGTGCGAGTTCTGCCCTTTTGATTTTCTGACTCTAACTCCTTGCACATTTCATTGTAATGTTTTACTTTTGAAATTTTTTGTTCAGCTCTTTAGTATCTTGAATTCTCCCTCTTCTTTGGCTACTCGACGATCCAGTGCAATAATAGTCAGAGTCTTTTCAGACATCCCTTTTGGTCTTTTCTTCCTCCTCTGCCTTTGTAATGACCTTTTGCACGCTTTCTGGATAATACCTTTGATATCCTCACATGACTCATCTGGTCTTCGCTCATTGTTGTTCAAAGACCTCAAACCTGTTCCTGAGATGGTCCTGAAATTCAGGTAATTTTAAATTATTTTAAAACAGTTATACTCTTTCTTCATTTACAGATAATCTGTCTACCTTTATTTCATTTTATAATTGCATGAAGTATTCCAATTTAATAGAAAAAGATGAAATAATAAAAATATTAAGTTTCCTTATTGCCAGGTATATACTTCTAAAATTTTATCAGATACAATGATGTCACATTTTAAGTCAGTGTGTTTTCTCTAGTTAAGCAAATATTTAGCAGTTCTTTTTGAGGTGTTAATTAAATTACAAGGAACCCTAGTGGTATATTAAGTTAGCTGCTGCATTGCTAACCATAAAGTTCCATGTCTCTGGTAGTTTGAAACCACCAGTAGCTATGTGGGAGAAATATTAACAATCTCCTCCCTTTAAAATATACTCAGAAATGTGAAGAAGGGTGGGCCAGAAGTAGGAACCAAGACAATGGCAACGAGTTTCTGATTTAATGAGTATATGTTATATAATGAAATAATCATATAGGTCCTTGTATTATCTTTAAAATTTTTCTAGCAGTACATCCACTTCCTAAACAACATGCCTCTGGAAATTCTATGAACTTTGAGAAATGATGGTAGGAATAGAAAAACTTCAGGTCTTTTGTTCATTGGGTCGCTATGAGGCATGCTCCACTCAACAACAATCAACAACAACATCCTCTTACCAAAGACTGAAGTCTTCTAAACCATGAAATAGTAACTGTTTCTTGGAAGGGATTTTTACAGAAGCACTACAAGTAAATCTCCCATTATTGTATGCTCTAAGGAGCAAGTGACCTCGAGCAAGTCTTCTTCCTTGTAAATTTTCCCAATACAGAAATATTAGAAGTCTGTACCTAAAAATGATTTTGGCAAGATAAACTAACCTGTTTAGATTGATTGTTGGAACTAATTAGTGACTTATGGAGGAATAGCTAGCTTTAGTAACATGGGTAACTGAGATATTATAAAACAACTTGTGAATATAGTGAGAAATGGGAAATATTTTGAATGGTGAACCTGATATATTCAAACTACTCCAGAGAAAAATCTTTGTACCAAATGATTGCCTGTAAACTTTTACATGAGTAATGTTTAGGATTTATGGAATTTTATATTAAAATCCCATTCTGAGTCATAAAATAGCTAAAGTACTTCAGTGCAATTAAAGGAAGATGCCATGATTAGATTTAATGGTCAGTGTTGGCAGTTCTATTCATCTTTGAAATGAAGTAGAAAAGATTTTGAGACAGATTTCAGAGTCCCAGAATAAGTAAGTGGAGCTACCAAATTGAAAGAAGAGCTAATTTAAAATATATTCTTTCCTGTCTTCAATAGTACTTGTTACAATGAAACATTGAAGGTGGAAAAGCTTGTCAATCAGATGACAAAACCCACCTCACTGTTAAAAATGACTAATTGGCTCCTAGGTACTTAAAGAATCATCTAGATATTCTATAGCACTACCTATGTTATTCGCAAGTGAATATAATCAACGTCCATGTGGTCATGGAAGTATGGGGAGGATAAGTAACCTGGAAAAGGGTTTTTTATACTTTGTAAATTCAATATTCCAAATTACTGGTGGATATTTGCAATGATTCTGCCTCATTTTTTTTAATGTCTTCCAATATGAGGGTTCAGCCTCCAGTGCTGTATATCTAATTGTCTAACTGTGAGTTGGTGTTCATAGGGATTTCCAAGACATATTATTTTAAAAAATGCTTGACCAATCCTTCATCCTAGTCTGTTTTAATCTAGGAGCTCCACTACAGTATAGTACAATGTGTGATAGGCAAGTACTATACCCATTTAAGCAGACTGCTTTAAAAATCAAACACACACACACACACACACACATATACACACACATATATATATATCTTACCTATTAAGAGCGGCAGCATACAAAACCCCAATACAGGAAACTGATAGATAAGCAATTACACCCATAAGAGCAGACCATTAGAAGAAGCAAACACACAGATATCATATTGTAGGAGGCAGGGCGTCCCACATGGAGGCACAAGTTCCAGAAATCCCAGAGATTCCCCAGTATTAGTCCGTGGTGCATCTGCCTTCCCCTGTGAGGGAAGCTGGACTACCAGGTAAGGCTCAGAGGTCCCTGGGCATCAATTGAACATGTAATCAAGATTCATTAATAATAATTAGTGAGTGAAATGCAAACGTTGAGAACAAGGAAGAAGGACTGGTAGTTAGAAATGATGAACTTTGTGAAAGAAGTGTGTCTGGAGAGCGAAAGATCAAATTTTGTACAATTATTAATTAATTGCAAACAGTTTTTATAAAAAAACACAGTGTTGAATATACACATGGAGATCACCTGATTAACTAATCTGAAATCAGGTTTATTATATCTGTAGAAAGAATCATTGGAGCAGCTAAATTGTTTTTGTTGTTGTTGTTGTTGTTGTTGTTAGATGCCATCAAATCAAGTCCAACTTATAGCAATCCATTGAACAAAAGATGGATCTAGGCTGAAAGCAGAGAATACCAGAGGAATGTCTATCTATGTTTCTTTGACTATGCAAAGGCACTTGACTGTGTGGATTACAACAAACTGTGACTAACTCTGTGAAGAATGGGAATCCCAGAACACTTGGTCATGCTTCTGTGAAACATATACTTGGACCATAAGAACAAAGCAAGGAAACACTGCATGGCTCAAAATTGGGAAGGTTGTACTCCAGGGATATGTCCTATCTGCATACTTTTTCAATCTATATGTAGAACAGATTATCTGGGAGGCTGGGCTCTATGAGGAGAAATGTGACATCAACAATCTGCGCTATTTGCTTGATAAACCCAGCTTGCTGAAACTGAGGAGGATCTGAAGAGCTTGCAGCAAGAGATAAAATATGGATTGAAGCTCAGCATTAAGAAAACAAAGCTTCTCACCCCTGGGCTGATTGGCAGCATTATGATAGATGGTGAAAAGCTTGGATTGTTAACAGCTTTAGTTTGCTTGGGTCCATAATCAACACTCTTGGTACCAGCAGCCAAGAAATTAAAAGACAAATTGCATTGGGAAAGTTTGCTCTCAGAGACCTTTACAAAGTACTGAAGAACAATGATGTCAGTCTGGAGATTAAGGTGCACCTGAGCCAGGCCATAACCTTTGCAATTTCTTGCTATGTTTTATAAAGCAGAACAAAGGCTAGGGATGACAGAAAGAGAATTGATGCCTTTGAGATGTGATGCTGAAGAAAAGTCTTGAATATAGCATGGACCACTGGGAGAACAAATTCGTCCCAGAGAGGGTGAGACCAGGCTACTTCTTGGAGACAAGGTTTCTAAAATTTTGTCTGACATACTTTGGACATGTTGCAAAGAGGGACCAGTGATTAGAGGGGATGCCATGCTTGGGAAGGTGGAGGGACAGTGCAAGAGAGAAAGACCCTCAGTAAGATGCATTGATTCAGTGATTGGAGTAATGAGGGTAAGTGTGCCAGAGACAATAAAATTGGCACAGGATAGAGCAGGGCTCAGGGCTGTTGTTCACAAGGTCGATATGAATGGCAGGTGACTCGACAGCACATAACAAGAACATGAACAAAGGATCTGAACCCTTTTCTGTCCTGTGAGATCCTCACACTTACTGACATACAAGAGCCCTAGGCAGTGGTCACCATGTCAGTCAAACTGGTTGAAGGTCTTCTTCTCCTTCACCAACTCTCTCTACCCTTCCTAGCATCATGTACTTCTCTAAGAAATAGCACCTCCTAGCAGTATGCCTAAAGTATGTGAGGTGAAGCCTCATTCTGGCCTCCCAAGAGCACTCTGGCTGCATCTTCTTAAGACATAGCTGGGTTTTGCTTTTTTTCCCCCTCTTGGCTATCCGTGAGTTTTCCTGCCATCTTCTCCAACACCACAACTTAAAGGCTTCAATTCTTTTTCTGTCATCCTTATTCATCGTCCAGCTCTCAGATGCATAGCAAGTAATCAGAAAGACAATGGCCTGAATCAGATGCACCTTAGTCCTCAAATTAACATCATTACTCCTCAATAATTTGGAGAAGTCCCTAACTGGAGATTTTCCCAGTGCAGTGAGTCTTCTTATTTCCTGACTGCTGGTACCAAGGATATTCTTGATGCTGGTACCAAGGCGGTTAACTTCAATCCTTTCTCCATCTATCATGATGCTGTCTGTTAGACCAGTGGTAAAGATTTTTGTTATCTTGATGCTGCTATGCACTTCAAGCTCCTCTCACTTTTGTGGAGCAAGGTTATGTCATCAGCATGTCCATATTTTGCCTCAAGCAATTATTAACAATTTCCTCTTGCTAGGATCCATAATCAATACCCTGTCACCAGCATTCAGAAAATCAAAAGATGAGTGTCCTTAGGAAAGTCTACTGTCAGATTGGATTGATATAATGACTTCAGTAATAGGCTCAAATCTGCTGGAATATGGATAGTGCAGGACAAGATAGGGTGCAAGTCTATTGTTCATAGCGTTGTTATAAGTTGTATTCTTCTAGAATGGCACCTCACTCCACCAACCACCACCACTAAGACTTTGTTTCACATACTTTGAGCAAGTTATCAGGAGTAGTCAGTCAGTATTGGTAAAAGACTTCATGCTTGGAAAAGTAGAAGGGACATGGAAAGAAAAGAAGACTCTCAACGAGATATACTGATATAGTTATGGCAACACTGAATAGTCTTAAGCACAGTAGAGATTGTCAGGGTGGTGCTGGATCAGACAGGGTGTTGTTCTGTTATACATAGTGTCACTGTGAATCAGAGCTGATGTGGAAGCACCTAATAATCATCACTTCTGAAATAGTATGCCTCTCAAAACTCTATGAACAAAGAGAGGAACACAATAGTTACAGTATTAGTGCTAGAGTCACGATTAGAAGACCATTAGGACAGGGTTCAGATCTGTTACTCTTGGGTTGCTGTGAGTCTTGCTTGACTTGACAGAACCTTGGCAGTTTTAATATTCAGAACAAAAATGTGATGATAGGATAATTACGGTAATAGAACAAAAATGAAATACCACATTGTCTAGATGAAATTATTGTGTTGTTGTATCCAGTCAAGGTGGAAATTACCCTTAGGTGACCTTCCTGAAGTTTTCAATACATGGAAGGAGATTGCCCACTTTTGAGTTTGCAGTGCAGCTTCTTACCTCTAGGGTACCAGAGCTCCTATATATGCGTGCAATTCCAAACATTCCATGATATACATATTTTAGTGTTGAAGATAGTTATCAGAAAGGAACTGAAAAAATATTTATAAATGTTATACGTGTGCAATATGTCAGAAAGTTGAGAACTTAAAGCATAAGTGAAACACCAATTTTCTATATATATTTTTAAAGTGTTGAAAATCATATTAAAAATGACAACATTCGTTTGGTCAGTATATTGCTCTAATCTCTGACATAACTTGAAATTGATTTGAAATTACTGGTATTTACCGTTCTAGCTAAGAGATTTCTTCAGGAAAGATATGACACTGCTGAAAAGCACCAACTTCAACTCATTGCCTACATTTGTCTACCTGTGCTCATCGTTGTTACTGCTGCAATTGTAACACAGAATATATTAAGAAAAGTATGTTACAGAGAGGAACTTGAAAGTGAGAGGTATGTATGCATACACACATTTCAATATTAATACATTAAGTGAGTTAAAATAAAAATAATCTTGTTACATTAGAAATAATCCAAGATTATAGGTAAGGCAATGTGAGGAGGAGAGACCCAGGGATATACTTTAGACAGGTTTGATGAAGTTTGTTCATTTCCTTTCTTATTTATTATTGAGCTGCTCAATTTACCACCATTATTTACCACCAATATTATATATTTTTTCTTCCAAAAGAATACATTGTTGTTGTCAGATTGCCACCAAGTCACCCAAAACTTGTAGCAACCCTATAAACAGGAGTTGAAAGCCTTACTTTACCTTGCCCCATCAAAGAATATAGATATCAGTTTTTCCACTGACTCTATGAGAATAATGACATTGAAGCTTTTTAAAAAATTAATTATAAATATTAAAGACAGATTCTCAAATGATTGGTTATTATCTTTAGTAGAGCAACTTTCTAATTAGAAATAATGTCTGGCAACTTGCTTCTACAATATTTTCTTAAATATTGATATTGATAATTTGCAACATCCTTTCTTAACTAGAAATTACATGTAAATTAAATCTATGTGCTAAGAGAACAAACAAGTTCGTCTTGGAGAAGGTGAAGCCAGGCTGCTGCCTGCAGGAAAGGATTCTGAAGCTTTGTCTGATACTTTGGACATGTTGCAAGGCAGGATCAGTCCTTGGAGAGGGACAACATGCTTGGGAGGGTGGGTGGACAGTGCAAGAGAGGAAGACCCCTGATGAGATGGATTTATTCAATGATAGAGTTAATGAGGGTAGGATTATAAGAGACAATAATGTTGGCACAGGATAGAGCATGGTTTAGGGCTGTTGTACATAGATAGGGCCGCTATGAGTCACAGGCAAATCAACGGCACATAACACAACAATGTGTTAATAAAATTATAAAGTGAAAATTATTAAAATTATCATAAAATTATGAAGTGAAAGCAGCACTGAGTAGTAGGATGAAAATTCCCTTGAGACTTGAAAACCTTATTTCAAAAGCTTTAAATGTTGCCTGTAGAAACTGCAGGTTTTTTAATCGCCATGTTATTAAAATTATCTATATGTAGCCCTTTAAAATGTGAGATAACAAAGTTTTCTAATGTGTTAAAGGCATTTGTAATGAATATGTCAATAGTCTTGCAAAATTCTATCATGTAATATCAAGCTGTCTTTCTATCACTGACATATTTCACAACCCTCATTCTTCCTTCTTTTTTGTCAACTGTTGTGTTCTAATAACCAGTTATTTTTAATGCACCTTCGCCCCCCACCCCCAATATCCAAAGCATTTTATTTCGGATCTGGGAGGACAGAGAGAAAGTTCTCAAACACTACTTGCATCTTGATTTCATTTTCTTAATTACTTTTTTTTTGAGATTTTATTGTAAGTTTATAAAGAACTTGGATTTCCATTCATTCATTATTGCACATTTCCTCCTTATACGCCATTTCACTTTTTTTTTGGAAAAAATGTTCTTTCATTGTTATACAGGCCGCCCCCCAACCCCTTCATCCCAGACCACTTTACTATGCAGCTCTTATTCTGTACTCTTTCCATACCAATAATATTTATTTTTTTAGATATATTTCAGCTTCAAGATTGGTAGAAAATCATGTGGGTTTTTTTTAATTTTGCCTCTAGTACTTGTTGTGTACTTATGAATTATACTTATTTTTTAGTTAGTCTTAGACACAAATAGATGGTTTCATGAAACCAAAATTTGTTGTTTTGCTGTTTAGAAGGTAAGGAGTCTATAAACTTGTGCCAGTTCCAAAGAAATATAATTCAATAGAATGGCGATATTACCAAACAATGTATCATTAATATCACTTACAAATAAAAGCTTGCTTATGGCAATTTGAAAGTAATGGCTGCATTACATTGAAAAGGAAAATGCCAGAAAATTGAGCTGAATTCAAAAGAGGCCATGGAGTGAGGGATATCTTTGCTGATGTCAAATGGATCTTTTCTGAGAGCATAGAATAGCAAAAAAGGGTTCTCTTTTTAAAGACATTTAACTATGTAGCTCATAATCAATTTAGATAGAATTGTGAAGCATGGGTATCCCCAACAATTTTACTGTACTCATGAGCACCTCTACATAGATAAAAAAGCATCAACCGAATGAAGAGAGAAATCATGGTTTAAAATTACGACAGGTGTGTATACGCCAAGGTTGTATTCTTACACCACATTTATGAGCTCTGTGTACTGATAAAATAATCTAAGATTATATGTGAAGATACCGCATGATGTTAAGATTAGAGACTCATTACAACCTGTGATATGAAAATAACACATTTCTTACTAAAATGAAGAAGGCTTCAGTATAGATTGAGACTCAATATCAAGAAATATATAATCATAACAACTCATCCAACAAACATCATTATAAACAGAGAAAAGTTTGAAGCTGTCAAAGATTTAATATTAATATTTTTGGAAGCAGAAGTCAATAAATCAAACAACATATTGAAATGGACAGATCTACTGGTAACTGGTAACTACTTTAAAATGTTTGAGAGCCAAGATACCATTTTAAAGAATAAGGGATAATTGACTCAGTTAATAGTATTTTCAAGTGAATGAATTCAATTAAAAGAATAAGGAAAGACTGAAGTAGAGCTGATGGCTTTGAATTGTGGTGCTTGCAAAGAGTACTTCACTATGCCATAGACTAGAACAGAGCAATGAGACACTACATGGTTCAAAATCAGGAAGGGTGTACACCAGGGATGTATTCAGTATCTATACCTTTTCAATGTATATGTAGAGAAAATCATCTGGGAGAGACTGGGCTGTATGAAGAGGAATGTGGCAAAAGGATTGGAGGAAGATTCATCAAGAACCTGTGTTATGCAGGTGACAAAACCCTGCTTACTGAAACTGAGGGAGGACCTGAAGAGCTTGCAGCAGAAGATCAAGCAATGCAATCTTCAAGATGGATTGAAACTCAACATCAATAAAACAAAGATTCAAACCACTGGACCAATTGACAGCATCATTATGGATGGTGAAGAGATTGATATTGTTAACAGTTTTTAATTTGCTTGGCTCCATAATCAACATTCTTGGTACCAGCAGTCAGGAAATCAGGAGATGGATTGCACTGGGAAGGTTGGCTCTCAGTGACCTCTCCAGAGTACTGAATAGCAACGACATCAGTCTGGAGACTAAGGTGCACCTGTTCCAGACCATGGTCTTCACAATTGCTTGCTCTGCTTCAGAGAGGTGGACAATGATAGAAGGAGAATTGATGCCTTTGACCTGTGGTGCTGTAGAAGGTGTTGAATATAACATGGACAACTAGGAGAACAAACAGGTTTGTCCTGGATAGGGTTAGACTAGGCTGCTCCTTGGAGGCAAGGATTCTGTAGCTTCATCTGACATACTTTGGACCTGTTGTTGCAAGGTGGGATCAGTGCTTGGAGAAGGACATTATACTTGGAAGTGTGGAAGAGCAGCATAGGAGAGGCAGACCCTTGATGAAATGGATTGATTCAGTCACTGAGGCAATGGGGGTTAGCTGTGTCAGAGACAATAAGGTTGGTACAGGATAGAGCAGGGTTTAGGACTGTTGTATATAGGGTTGCTATAAGTCACATAATAGCAACAACAACCAAAAACTGGTGACTTAGTGGTAAGAAACCACAGTGCAATCCTAAAGATATGTAATTTGAATCTACCAGCTTCTCTACAGGAGAAGGATGGACAGTCTCCTGCCATGTAATTAACTGCCTCTGAAAACCTGGTGCAGGATTAACTATGAATTACTTCTGCCTTGTGACACAGAGCAACAACACCAAGAGAGCAAATGAATCTGTCTTGGAAGAAGTACAGTCAGAGTGCTCCTTGGAAGCACTCTGGAACTTTGAGCATTTTATCAAGTATGGCTGGTACTTAGGAAAAGACCTCATGCTTGCAATTGTTGAGGGCCAGTGAATGAGAGGAAGGTGTTCAATGAGATGAATTGACAGAGTGACTGTAATAATGGGCTCATATACAATGCAGTGTTCTGTTATACAGGCCATGGTCTTCGCAATCGCTTGTTATGCATCAGAGAGTTGGACAATGACCAAGGAGCTGTGGTGCTGGAGAAGAGTATTGAGAATACCATGGACTGCTAGGAAAACAAACAGATTTGTCCTGGAAAGGGTTAAATCGGGTGGCTCCTTGGAGGCAAGGATTCTGAGGTTCCGTCTAACATACTTTGGACATGTTGTGAGGAGAGACCGGTCCTTGGAGAGGGACATCATGCTTGGGAGGGTGGAGGGACAGCGCAGGAGAGGAAGGCCCTCTATGAGGTGGATTGATTCAGTGACTGGGGTAATTGGGATGGGTGTATCTGAGACAGTGCGATTGGCACAGGGCAGAGCAGAGTTTAGGGCCGTTGTACATAGGGTCGCTATGAGTCGCAAGCGACTCAACGGCACATAACAGCAACAACAACAACAACAACATACAATGCAGATTGTAAGAAAAGCACATGGCCAGGCAGTGTTGTTTTCTGTTGTTCAAAAGATCACTAACAACTAGGGTCAACAGGATGGTACAAAACAATAATGTGTCGAAAGACTTCAAGTTCAGTTACCAAAAAAGTATTAAATGGCCATTTTTGAGCCTCCTTTTCATTATAATACTCAGTATTTTTCCACATAAATATTTAACTGGAGTTTTACTTTGTAAATATGGATAAGAAGAGACAAAATGAGTTTATTTTATGAGAATGAGAAAGAAGTATCAAAAAGACATAGAATTAATTCAAATGTATAACATCTACTTTATCTTTAAAAAATCAAATGAAATATGACACTGTGAAAACTTATTACAGACAAGCTGTTTGAAAATATAAAAACGCGAAAATATCACTTGAAGCCTGAGGTCCTACTGATCCAAACCTTGGTATTTTCAATTGCCTCATATACATATGAAAACTGGAGAATGAATAAGAAGAATCAAAGAATTGGTGCCTTTCAATTATTTTGTGTGAGAGAATACTGTATATATGATATGGACAACCAGAGCCACAAGTACAGTCAGAATTTTTTGTAGCAAAGGTAATAGAATTTCATGTGTTCTTTTGACATCAGGAAAAACCACTCTGTGGAGAAGATCATTATGCTTGATAAGGTAGAAGAAGTTCAGTGATGAGAAAATCCTCAAAAGATGGAGTGATACAGTACAGCTACAACAGTGGGATCAAATACAACATTTTTTTTATCTAGTATAGCACCAAATTTGTGTTTCATTGATTATGCAAAGCCATTTGACTGTGTGGATCAAAACAAACTGTGGCTGACTCTGAGAAGAATGGGAATCCCGGAACATTTAATCGTGCTAATGTGAAACCTATACTTGGACCAAGAGGCAGTAGTCAGAACACAGCAGGGCAACACTGCATGGTTCAAAATTGGGAAGGGTGTAGGCCAGAGATGTGTCCTACCTCCATACCTTTTCAATCTGTATGCAGAGCAGATTATCTGAGAGGCTGGGCTCTATGAGGATAAGCGTGGCATTAAGATTGGTGGAATATCTATCAACAATCTGCGTTATGCAGATGACACAACCCTGCTTGCTGAAACTGAGGAGGACCTCATGCACTTACTGCAGAGGGTCAAGGACTGCAGCCTTCAATATGGACTGAGGCTCAGTGTCAAGAAGACAAAGATTCTCACCACTGGACTAATCGGTAGCATTGGGATGGATGGCGAAGAGATTGAGATTGTTCACAGCTTCAGTTTGCTCGGCTCCACAGTCAACACTCTTGGCACCAGCATCCAGAAAATAAAAAAAACATATTGCGATGGTAAAGTCTGCTGTTAGGGACCTCTCTAAGGTACTCAAGAGCAACAGTGTCTCTCTGGAGACTAAGGTGCACCTGATACAGGCCATGGTTTTTGCTATCACTTGTTATGCATCAGAGAGTTGGACAATGACTAGGGAAGATAGAAGGAGAATTGACGCCTTTGAGCTGTGGTGCTGGAGAAGAGTATTGAATGTACTATGGACTGCCAAGAAAACAAACAGATTCATCCTAGAGAGGGTTAAACCAGTCTACTCCTTGGAGGCAAAGATTCTGGGTCTTCGTCTGACATACTTTGGACATGTTGTAAGGAGAGACAGGTCCTTGGAGAGGGACATCATGCTTGGTAAGGTAGAGGGACAGTGCAGGAGGAGAAGACCCTTTATGAGATGGATTGATTCAGTGACTAGGGTAATCGGGATGGGTGTGTCGGAGGCAATGCGATTGGCACAGGGTAGAGCAGGGTTTAGGGCTGTTGTACATAGGGTGGCTATGAGTTGCAAATGACTCGATGGCACATAACAACAACAACAACAACAGCACCAAATTGGGCAACGTCTCTTTTGTGCGGAGGGTCACTGTGTTGTTAGGTATTGTCAAGTTGAAACTGACTCATAGCTGACCCTCAGCGTTTACAAAGGCAGTAAATTGCACAAGAGAATGTTGACCAGCTTTCTGCTGAGAAGCAGCTTATGGATTTGAACCTGTAATTTGGCAGTGCAGCTACTTAAAGTAGAGTACCTGAACTTCCTATGTAGGTCGCTATGAGTTGGAACCTAACATCTAATAAAAAGAGTATCACATTGTTTTGTCTCAATATGATTAGAAAGATTAATCAAGTTAAGTGAGGTCACCTACACTAAGGGTGGTTTGTAATGTAAATGCTTGAACAAAGCACAATGATGATGAGAGAAGTCAATCAATGAAGACTGGGAGTTAATGATTTATTTAATGCTGAAATGATACTTGTTTTATTTTTCGAAGAAGATACTTCCTTTAAATGAATGATTGTTTCATTGAAGAACATTCTTTATTCACAGTCATTTAGTTGTTCAATTTTAGATTTTTTTTTCCTTTAAAACATACTTTTTTTTAATCAATTCTATAGATCTGAGAGAGAAGCAAGCATCAGTAGCAACAAATTATCCACCAGTGCAAGTGAGTATTAACTAATAATGAGGTTAATTATTCTGTATCATATAAATCATAACTTTATCTAAAAGCACTTAATAATTCTTCTTTTTGAGCCAAAACATTTGCTCTTAATGTTTTCCATCATTTTAATTATAGGCCGTGTCTATAATAATATATAATTACACCTGACTTTGATTTTAGCCTCTCCTCTATGAACTACACTGATGGAAGGTTTTCTACCTGTCCATGTTAACACATATGAGTGGATAAATTGTGGATTTTTTTAAAAGATTGATAAGTAGAAAATTTATATGCTTATCACGTGAAAAAGGGACTGATATTCTAAGAGGTATGATATATGGCTACAGTTATATATCTATTACAGAGATAGTAAGTTGTTAGTAAGATAAAGGCTTGGAATTACCGTTATTCATTGTCAACTCATTTGGGAAAGCTTAGTTGGGTGTCAAATTATGAGAATCAAATAAAAACATTTATGAAATTAAATATTCTTTCTTGTAATGAACTGAATGGTGTGTCCTCAATATATATGTGCCAACTTCACTGAGCCTTGACTTTCAGTAATTTGACAGTAATATAATGCTGTAATGTACAATTTGTCACCCATGATCTGTTAAGCCAGTATTTTTTAAAGATTCAAAGGTAGGATTGACATTGTTATTGTTAAGTGTTGTTGAGTATAACTTACACTGCCTTATGAACAACTCTATCATAGATTGCACCATCCTTATCATACTTAACACATTGGATTTCATTGTCACAGACACCATATCAGACCATCTCATTGAAGGTCTTCTCTTTTGCTGACCCTCTACTTTTCCAAGCATGATGTCCCTTTTTGAGGAATAGCCTCTCCTGATATCATGTCCAAAATACATGCAATGAAGCTTTACCATCTTTGCCTCCAAGGACACTCTAGTTTGACTTTCGCCAAGACAAATCTGTTTGTTCTTTTGCCAATCCATAGGATGGGTACTCATCACTCTTCCCCAACACCATAAGTCAAATAAATCAATTCCCATTTCATCCTTATTAATTTTCCGGCTCTCAGATGTGTGGTGGGTAAGATACAACACTCTTTAATTCCATCATATCATTGATCTGATATAAGGGAAGTTTTCCTGAATGAACTTTTATCTTATAAAAGATAAAAGGAAAGAAAAGATGACAATGGAAAAGTGAGTAGTTTGAATTCACTACAAGAAAAAAAGAAAAGACAGTTTGCGTCTGTTAGGATTAATAGACTTGGAAAACTGATGGATGGTTAATATTACTTGGGATCAACTCTATAGCAGTGAGTTAGGAGATTACTGACACTAAGAAAGAACATCAGGGAGTGGACTAAGTTCTTTTTTTATAATTTTTTTATTTTTTA
>NW_006400029.1:886298-893895 GCF_000299155.1 Elephantulus edwardii | reverse complement strand
TCCCTTTTTACCCTGTTGGAGAAGTTTTTGGATGTGCATAGGGATTTGAGTCTTAGAAGATCCCATTAATCTACGTTATCTTCTCCTGGTCGTAGGTTTTCCAGGATACTGGGAAGACTGTTTATGTCGTGGACTATGTTCTAAAAGTCAATGTCACTGTGTTGAGAAGCTCCTGGATACAGGATTAGGTGAAGACACAATAACGCTGGGATCAAAGATGTTGAAAGGATACATTTTTCCAGATTGGACAGAAAGGAAGCTTTCTTTTAGAGTTTAGAGTTCTAGTTATATAATCTCTGAGAAGAAAAAATAATTCTGTTTGTTAAAACCACGTACTTGTGGTATTACTATACAAGCAGCATTTGACAAATAAGAGATTGCCCTAATTAGTTATAATTTTTATGATATAATATATGATATAGTGAGATATATATATAACATATTATGCAATTATGGTAACTTAGTGGTCCCACTAGAGACATTATCACCAATGTCAGATGGACCTCGGGAGAAAGCACAGAGTACCAGAAGGATATCTATCTGTGTTTTATTGATTTTGCAAAGGCATTTGACGGTGTGGATCAGAACAAATTGTGACAAACCTTGAGAAAAATAGGAATCCCAGAACACTTGATGTCCTTATGTGAAACCTGTACTTGGACAAGGAAGCAGTCCTCAGAACAAAGCCTGGAAATACTGCGTGGTTCAAAATCAAGAAAGCTGTGCATCAGGGATGTAACCTTTCTCCATATCTTTTCAAGCTATATGCAGAACAGTTCATTCGGAAAACAGGACTTTCTTTATGTGACATCAGGATTGGAGGAAGACACATCAAAAACCCTATGCTATGCAGGTGACACAACCTTGCTTGCTGAAAGTGGGGAGAGCCTGAAACGCTTGCTGCAGAAAGTCAAAGCTTGTAGTCTTCAATATGGATTGAAGCTCGACACCAAGAAGACAACAATTCTCACCACTGGGCCAGTCGACATCATCATGATAAATAGTAAAGAGATTAAGGTTGTTAACAATTACAGTTTGTTTGGCTGCATAATACACACTTGGCACTAGCAGTCAGGAAATTGGGAAAATCTGTCAGGGACCCCTCCAGAGTACTGAAATGCAACAAAGTCAATCTAGAGATGAAGGTGCACCTAATCCAGGCCAAAGTCTTCTAAATTACTTGCTATGCATCAGAGAGCTGGACAATGATGAAGAATGACAGAAGAAGAATCTATGCCTTTGAGTTGCAGTGCTGGAGAAGAGTCTTGAACATGACATGGACTGCCAAGGTGTGTCTTGGAGACAATGAAACCAAGTTTCCACTTGGAGGTTAGGATTTTGAAATTCCGTCTCATATACTTTGGGCACATGGCCAAGAGAGACTGATTCTTGGAGAAGGACATCATGCTTGAAAGGGTGGAGGGACAGCACAGGAGAGGAAGGCCCTGGATGACATGGATTGATGCAGTAACTGGGGCAATGGGGGTTGGTGAGTAGGAATCAGTTATATTTGATCTCACTGTTTTAGGAATTGGTGAGATTGGCTCAGAACAGGGCAGGGTTCAAAGTTGCTATTCATAGGGTCTCTATGGGTCACATATGACTTGACATTACATAAAAAGAACAACAAAAGGACTGAGGAGTTACATGCTCAACCCAAATATACACAGTTCAATTCCACCAGCTCCTCTTGGGACAAAGATGGGTGATAAATTCCTATGCAATTTACTAACTATGAAAACCCATTGGAAGGTCAGCAATTGTTATGGTTGTTGTTATGTGCAGTTGCATCAATTGTGACTCATAATGACCCTATGTACATTAGCTGTGAACCCTGTCCTTTCTTGAGTGAATCTCATCATTTCCAAAAGGACCAATCCCACATCTCCAGTCACTGACTCAATCCATCACATCCTAAGTCTTCTGCTCCTGTGCTGTCTGTCCACCCTTCCTAGCATGATGTTCTTCTTCTCCACGAACTGGTCCTTCCTGACCATATGCCTCCAGCAAGCAGCTTCATTTCACCCTTTCAGGACTGACCTATTTGTTCTCCTGGCAGTGCACGATATTTTCAACACTCTTCTCCAGAACCACAACTCAAAGGCATTGATTTTTCATCTATCATCCTTTGTCATTATCCAGGTCTCTGATGCATAGCAAGTAATTGTGAAGGCCAAGGCCTGGATAGGGTGCATTTAGTCTCCACACTGATATCGTTGCTCTTTAGGACTCTAAAGAGGTTTTCCAATTCAATTAGTCTTTTGATTTACTGACTGCTAGTAACTCTATGATACATGACGACGACAACAACAACAACAACTCTATTACCTATCTATCTATCTATCTATCTATCTATCTATCTATCTATCTATCATCTATCTATCTATCTATCTATCTATCTATCTATCTATCATCATCATCGATCATCTATAGCTGCAATATAGTGTAAGACACCTAAATTTAGGAGGAAAAATAATCACTATCTGAGATTAGACTAATCTATATTCTCCAACTATTTTTTTAGATGACACATTTTATTAATGTCATTTTTAAGTTACAAAATAAATTTTTTTATACTGGTTTACTTACAATGTTTGTATACATTGTTTTTCACATTGTATCTTTCCCACTTACTTTACCTACTCTTCCCTCTACCCTTCAAATTCTGTAACTCTATGATTAACCATCCCCCCTTCCCTTGCCCATTCTCACCCCTGTGCTCCTGCCCTCCACCCCTGGATCCTCATATACATTCTACAATAATGATCTTTTACAATGTTTGTCTTAATGGGACTGAGTTAGTTCACTTAGAATAATGTTCTCAATCCCTCCCAAGTTGGATAGTGATTTACAAAAGTATTGCTTATGCATGCTGCATAGTATTCCATCATTCAATGGTGGTTGAACATTTGAGCTGAATCCATATTCTTGCAATGGTGAATAACACTGCTATGAACATTGGTGTACAAGTCTCCGGTTTTTTGCCTCAGTTCTCATTTTCTCAGGGTATATTGCAAGCAGTGGAATAGCTGAGTCATATGAAATTTCTATGTTTGGCTTTCTGTGAAAATGCCAAACTTCCTTAAAGAATGGTTGTACCATTTTACAACCCCACCAACAGTGTATGAGAGTTCCTATCTTAACACATCCTCCCCAATATTTATTACTTGCTGTCCTATTAAACTTTGGAACTGCTACTGGAGTGAGATGCTATCTCATTGTGGTTTTGATTTGCATCTCTCTTATTCATGTGTCTTTTGGCCATCTGAATGTCTTCTTTGAAAGTTCTTTCCATGTCTTTTGCCCATTTTATAATTGTGTTATCAGTCTTCTTCTTGTGGAGGCCCTCTAGGATTGTATAAACTTCTGATATAAAATCCTTGTCTGAAATGGTACTGCCAAATTGTTTTCTTCAGTCAATAGGATTTCTTTTTACTCTGTAGGAAACATTTTTGATGTGCATAGGGATTTAGTCTTTAGGAGGTCTCATTTATTAATTTAATCCTCTCCAGATTGTGCATTTATACCATAGACTAGGCTGTCTAAACCTGATTCCAATTTGTCCTTGATGAATTGTATTATTTTGGGCTTTATTCCCAGGACTTTGATCCACTTTGAGTTGATTTTTGTGTTTGGTGAGAGATGTGAATCCTGTTTCAGCTTTCTGCAGGTAGCAATCCAGTTTTGCCAGCATCATTTGTTGAAGAGATTGCTGTTTCCCCATTTGATTGGTTTATTTCTTTGTCAAATTTCAGTTGACCATAGATAGCTGCATCCACTTCTGATTCTCAATTTTATTCCATTGGTCTATTTGTCAGGCTGTTTTGGTTACTACCACTGTGTAGTAGGTTTAGAGGTCAGTGAGTGCTATGACTCCCACTCCATTTTTTTTTCCAGACCTGCTTTGCTCATTCAGGGTCTCTTTCCTCTCCAAATAAACTTGCTAATTTCCCTGAAAAAGAAATTTGATTTATGTATTGGAATTGTGTTGAACATGTAGATGGTGTTTTGAGAAAACTGTTATTTTTACAAGATCTAGTCTTCCTGTCCATAAACAGGGCACATTCTCCCATTTCTTTAGGTCTTTTATTGTGTATTGCAGAAATGTTTTATCGTTTTCTCTGTATAGGTCTTTTGTGTCTCTAGTTAGGTTCACTCCCAAGTATCTCAATTTGTGGTTGGCTCTTGTAAATGGTACTGCTTTCTTGGATTATCTCTCTGAGTTATCTTTGTTACTGTAGAGGAATCCCACTGATTTTTGGATTTGGATCTTATATCCTGCCACTCTACTAAATTGGTCTACTAGCTCTAACAGGTTATTTTTTTGTTGAGTCTTTGGGGTTTTCTGTGTACACTATCACATCACCTTCATATGGCAATTGTTTAACCATCCATTTCTTTGCTGATTCGAAGCTTTTCATTTTCTTTTCTTTTTGTGTTGCCCTAGCACACATCCAATACAATATCAAATAGAAGTGGTGACAGTAGGCATCCTTGTCTGGTCCTTGTTTACAAGGAAAATGCTTTTTGTCTTTCTCCATTGAGGATGATATTGGTTTTTGGTTTTATGTATATACTTTTCACAATGTTGAGGAAACGCTTTTCTATTCCAATTTTGTTGAGTGTCTTTATCAGGAGGTGTTGAATTTTGTCAAATGTCTTTTCTGCATTTATTTCTAAGATCATATGGTTCTTTTTATTTGCTTTGATAGTATGAATTTCATTGATTGCTTTTCTTATGTTCAACTCTCTTTGCATGTTGTTGTTGTTATGTCCTGTCGAGTTGCTTGTGACTCATAGCGACCCTATGTACAACATCCCTAAACTCTGCTCTGTCCTGTGCCAATCACACGGTCTCTGACACACCCACCCTTATTACCCCAGTCACTGAATCAATCTGCCTCATAGAGAGAGGGCCTTCCCCTCTTGCTCTGTCCCTCCACCCTCCCAAGCAAGATGTCTCTCTCCAAGGAGGGGTGCCTCCTTAAACATGTTAGACGAAGCCTCAGAATTCTTGCCTCCAAGGAGCAGCCCGGTTTAACCCTCCCCAGGATGAAACTGTTTGTTTTCTTAGCACTCCATGGTACACTCAATACTGTTCTCCAGCACCACAGCTCAAGGGCATCAATTCTTCTTCTGTTCCCTCTAGTCATTGTCCAACTCTCTGATGCATAACAAGTGACAGCAAATACCATGGCCTGTATCAGACGCACCTTAGTCTCCAGAGAGATACCATTGCTCTTCAGTACTTTGGAGAGGTCCGTAACAGCAGACTTTCCCATTAATTTTTTTTTTAGTGCAAAGAATGTGATTTGAATCCATCACCTCCTCCATGGGGGGAAAGATTGGCTCTCTCCTCCCATAGGATTTCTTGATTCTGGAAATCAATTTTGAGGGGTCACCTTTGAGTTGTTTCAGACACAAATGTACATACCAACAAACAAAAAGCAAATTATACATGTGGAAGGGAAATTTTGGACATGTAACTTTATTGACTTAAAATAGGTCATAAACACTAGTTATTTTAAGAAGCACCATATACAATTTAAGTTTATTTGAGGTTTAATTAAGAAGATAATAGCTTTTTTCATTTTTAATAGCCTATTAAACTACTTGTCTTAGCCATTCATTCCTAAAGAAATTCAAGTAATAATGGCATTTTGTGTTGTTATTGTTTTCTCTTACAGCAGGAATCTCGAACAACTGAAATTCTAAGATATTGTGAGAGGAGGCTACCAATTAACCATCAGAAACTCACTTAAATTAAGAAGGATTTTTAAAAAGAGCACTTCCTCCCTTACCTCTACTATCACTCCTGAGGGAGGGTTTTAAAGTCTTAATAAATCATAAGTGCCTGAAGCTCTCAGCTTTATGTTTGATGTTTTCACCCAAATTGCTACTTCCGTTCCATTTTTAATAAAACCCCCTCTAAGTCAGAGGAAAGTGACTTCATATCTTCATGAGACCAAGAATTTTAACCTCATAACCAAAGGCAAAAGAGTATCAATTTTAACTGAGTTTCTTAGCTTGACATGGATCTTCCTCCCTATCCACTTTCCATTCACAGCTTCTACCCTCAAGCTATATAATGTCTCTGGGTAATCTCTGAATATGACTTATTTTTTGTAATCTTTTAGATAATCTTTAAGTCCTTATACTTCTTTTGTCACTAATGGTCCTTTTGGAAGGTGTAAATGAACTTCATTGTCTTGAGGCATCTGCTTATAAGCGGTTAATTTACCATCAAGATAAGGAAGCAAAAGTTTAAGAATAACTTAATTCCACTAGCTCTCCTTTAAAAGTTTGTGAATCTGTTTTTGTATTATTAGATAGAGTTTACAACATTCTATGATACAGGTCCTTTTCTCTTTGTCAACATCTACTGGGCAATGAAACACTCAGTTTATAGCAGCACACCATAGCCAATCATTGAAATTTCAGAACCTTCTTAAGCCAGATAAACAGTCCATATTAAAAACATATGTGCTATAAATGTAAATAAATGAAATTATTTCTTTCCTTAAATGATACAAATGTAAATAAATGAAAAATAAATAGTCAAAACATCACTCCCTACTTTGCTTATATTTAACCTTTCTTGTTTGGTTTTCTAATTTATGTCTAATGTATCTGTGTGATTGTGGTACTGTTGCTCGGTACCATTGGGTTAGATCCAGATCACAGTGACAATTAGCATCCTTAATATCAGCAGTCTAAAAAATAGCGGGTGAGTCACATTACAGAAAATTTGTTGTCAGGGACCTCTCCAGAATCCTAGAAAGCAATTCCATCACTGTAAAGACTAAAGCGTCCTGATCTCAGTTACTTGCTGTACACCTGTAAGTTGGAAGATGACTAAGGATGACAGAAAAATAGATGTCTTTGACTGTGCCATTGGAGAAGAGTACTGAGTAGCCTATGGACTGCCAATACAACAAACAGGTCTGTCCTAGAGAACGTAAAACAAAGTGCTCCTCAGAGGGAAGCATGGTGAAACTCCTTCTCACATACTTTGGGTATATTATAAAGGGAGGCTAGTCCTTGGAAAGGCTCACCATATCTGGAAAAGTATAAGACTTTCAAAAAGATGGATTGACACAGTAAGTGAGGCACTGAGGCCAGGTGCACTTTTTCTTTTATGTGCAAGTCCTGTTGTAGAAGGTGAAGAATCTACTAAGAGGTATCATGATTATACCACCAAAAATGACCAGAATGCCACGCCTATGTCCTAAGGAATTCCAGAACATTTGATTGTGCTAATGCAAAACCTATACTTGGACCAAGAGGCAGTCATCAGAACAGAGCAGGGAGAGACTGGATGGTTCAAAATAAAAAAAAGGGGTCCGTCAGGGATGTATTTTATCTACATACCTTTTCAATCTGTATGCAAAACAGATCATCTGAGAGGCTGAGCTATAGGAAGAGGGATGTGGCTTTAAGATTGGTGGAAGAATCATCAACAACCTGTGTTTGTTATGCAGATGACACAATACTGCTTGCTGAAACTGAGGAGGACCTGAAGCGCTTGCTACAGAAGATCAAGGACTGCAGTCTTCAATATGGATTGAAGCTCAATATCAAGAAAACAAAGATTCTC
>NW_006400029.1:879938-885208 GCF_000299155.1 Elephantulus edwardii | reverse complement strand
GCTCAGAGGCATAAATTCTCCTTCTGTCCTCCCTAGTCATTGTCAAACTCTCTGATGCATAACAAGTGATTGCAAAGACCATGGCCTGTATTAGGTGCACCTTAGTCTCCAGAGAGACACTGTTGCTCTTGAGTACTTTAGAGAGGTCCCTAACAGCAGACTTTCCCATTGCTATAGTTTTTTTTATTTCCTGGCTGCTGGTGCAAGAGTGTTGACTATGGAGCTGAGCAAACTGAAGCTGTGAACAATCTCAATCTCTTCGCCATCCGTCCTGATGCTACCAATTGGTCCAGTGGTGAGAATCTATGTCTTCTTGGCATTGAGATTGTGTGTGATTAACTGGTGTGATTAACTATGAATATATAAATCCTATAGTCTTGGAGAGAGACATCATGTTTGTAAGGTTGGAGGGACACTCAAGACAGGAAGACCTAGCTGAGATGGATAGATTCAGTAATGATCACAGTAACAGGGTTAGGTGTGTCAGAGAGAAATAAAGCTGGCTCGAGATAGAGCAGGATTCAGAACTGTTGTACATAGAGTCTTTGAGTTGTAGGTTATTGAAAGGCACATAACAACAACAAGAACAATATAAGTCGCTAGGTGGTAGAAAAAGTTACACAACTACTAACTAAAGATTAACAATTTGACCTCACCTAGAGACACTTTGGTGGGAGAAAGACCTGCCAGTTGGCTTATGAAAAGTCAAAACCTTCAAAACTTTGTGGAGAACTTGGATTTTGGTGGGAAATCTGGGAGGACAGTCGAGGGACCAGCCACCCCACCCCCTTTTCCTTCAAATTGCAGGTACAGAACTACAGCTCCCAGAGGTCTGTGGGGAAGCGCCATGTTTAAAAACTTGAATTTTGGTGGGAAATCTGCGAGGACAGTTGAGGGAGGGCCAGACCAGGGCTTACGACCCAGCCACCCCGATTTGGACCCTTGGCCCTTCAGCCCTCAGGCCAGAAAGAATACTCATGTACCATTGAGGATTAAGTTACGTGGGGAAACAAACTGGTTTCTGGCCTGACCACATGAGGCCCACAGGGAGATCTGGAGCATCTCCAAAGAGTGGGGAAGCAATTTCAGAAAGGGAACAAAAGACTTCCTCCTTCATTATTTAGGTTCCCCTGAACCCCTCCCTGCATGTATCAGTGTGTGCTTCTTCCCTCCCCACTCACACAATCACTGGAGTGTGCATGCACCCTATACACATCTGCTCTTATTCCTGCCCAACCTTCTCCTGGAACAGTGACGTCAAATCAAAAACCAGCTACCACCTCAGACACGAAAAACTCTGCCACATGAATGGCCAGTAGAAAGCAGAGTGCTTCACTTGTCCCACAAGCCCAAAGCAAGATATCACCTCCCAAAGAAGACACAGTAGCAAGGATTTCCTGAAGCCAGAAAGCCTGATGCAACTTTCTGACACAAAATTTAAAAGAACAAGGATTGGATATTTTCAATGGATGAAAAAGAAACTTCATCAATTACAGGACAGTGATACCAAAAATGAGGAGGAGCTTAAAAAAACAATCCAAAACAATGCAGAGAAAACAAATGAGGCATTAGAGGCACTGGACAAACAAGATACCGTGATCCAAAATATGAAATCTAAGGTTTCTGATGCTGTCAACATGATGGAGGGACATAAGACTAGAGGTGAAGAGATGGAAAACAGAATCCGTGAAATAAGAGATAGAATTGTCACCATAGATCTGACCGAGAAAAAAGCAGAATCAAAAAAGACGGAAACAGAAGAAAACTTAAGAATAATGTGGGATACCATTAAAAGAAATAACATCCGCATCATTGGAAACCCAGAACAGGAAGAAGCAAGTAAAGGCACTGAAAAAATTGTGGAATAATTCCTAGAAGAAAACTTTCCAGGCGTAATGAAGAATGACAGAATATATATTCAAGAAGCTGAGGAAACACCATATAGAATAGACCCTAAAAGAAAAACACCAAGGCATATCATTGTCAAATTTGCTAGAAACAAAGACAAGGAGAGAATACTGAAAGCAATGAGAGAGAGAAACAAAGAGTAGCCTATAAGGGAGAACAGATAAGATTAAGTGCTGTTTTCTCAGTGGAAACCATGTGAGCAAGAAGACAATGGAACGACATATATCGAACGCTTAAAGAACACAACTTTCAACCAAGAATACTGTATCCTGCAAAACTGTCCATCAAGTATGAAGGAGAGATTAAAATATTCCCAGAAATACAGAACCTAAAGGAGTTTGTAAAAACAAGACCAACCATACAGGAAACACTGAGAGACGTCCTGGAAACAGAGATGCCACAGAAAACAGGATGGACCAAGTAACTAGCAACAGCACCAAAAAGAATTGAACAAAATGACAGCAATAAAACCCTATCTCTCAATAATGACACTGAACTTGAGTGGTTTAAATGCACCACTGAAGAGAAAAAGAGTAACAGATTGGATAAAAAACCCCAAATCCATTAATATGTTGTCTATAAGAGACACATCTGAAAAATGAAGATAAAGAAAGACTAAAAATAAAAGGATGGGGAATAATATACCGAGCAAATGCAAACCAAAAAAAAGCAGGAGTAGCGATACTAATCTCTGATAAAATAAATTTCAATGCAAAAACCATCACAAAGGACAAAGAAGGTCACTACATAATGCTCAAAGTGTCAATAGAACAAGAGTAACAATAGTGAATATATATGCACCAAATGAAAGACCTGCAAAATATATAAAACACACATTAACAAAATTGAAAAGGGACATAGATAACTACTATAGTAATTGGAGACTTTAATACGCCCCATTCAAGAAAAGATAGAACTACCAAAAAGAATCTCAACAAAGATACTCAAGAATTAAACTATACAATTAACCAATTAGATCCCATAGATATTTATAGGCTAATGCACCCCCAAAAAAGCACAATATACCTTCCTTTCCAATGTGCGTGGAACATTCTCCAGAACAGACCACATTCTAGGTCACAAAGTAAGCATCAACAAATTCAAAAACATAGAAATTATACAAAGTATCTTTTCAGATCACAACACCACAAAATTAGAAATGAATAACAAGAGAATAAAAGAGAAAAAAAATCATATATTTGGAAGCTGAACAATAACTTGCTTGAACACAACTGGGTACAAGAAGAAATAAAAAATGAAAATAAAAAGTTTCTTGAAACAAATGACAATGAAGACACTACTTACCAAAACCTCTGGGAAACAGCCAACGCAGTAATCAGAGGTCAAGTTATAGAAATAAGCAAACACATCAAAAGTCAGAAAAAATTGACTATTGCCTCTCTAATCCAATATCTCCAACAAATTGAAAAAGAACAACAAGAAAACCCAACACCCTTTAAAAAACTGAAATAACAAAAATTAGAGCAGAGATAAATTAAATAGAAAACCGAAAAACAATTGAAACTATCAACAAAACTAGGAGTCGGTTCTTTGAAAAGTTCAATAAAATCGACAAACCATTAGCAAAACTCACAAAAGAAAAGAAGGAGAAGACACAATTATAATAAGAGATGAATCAGGCAACATCACAACAGAACCAACTAAAATAAAAAAGCTAACATTAGAATATTATGAAAAACTATAGTCAAAACAAATATGAAAACCTAGAGGAAATGGACAATTACTTAGAAACGCACAACCTACCTAAACTGACACAAACCGAAATTGAACATCTGAACAGACCCATTACAAAAGAAGAAATTGAAAAGGTGATACGACAACTTCCAACCAAAAAAAGCCCTGGGCCAGATGGATTTACAAGTGAATTTTAGCAAACATTCAGAGAAGAACTGTCACCAATTCTACATAAACTATTTCAGATAATAGAAAAAGATGGAATTCTCCCAGACTCATTCGATACCAAAGCTAGGAAAGGACACCAACAAAATAGAAAACAATAGGCAAATATCTCTTATGAACATAGATGCAAAAATCCTGAATAAAATATTGGCCAGTAGAATCCAATGACACATCAAAAAAAAAAATCCATCATGAGCAAGTGGGATTCATACCAGGTATGCAATGATGGTTCAATATAAAAAAAAACCAATTAATGTAATTCATCATATTAACAAAACAAAGAACAAGAACCACATGATCTTATCAATTGATGCAGAAGAGGCCTTAGACAAAATCCAACACCCGTTCCTGATTAAAACACTCAACAAAATAGGACTAGAGGGAAATTTCTTCAATATAGTTAAAAGTATTTATGAAAACCCAAGAGCCAACATTGTTCTCAATGGAGAGACGTTAAAGGCATTCCGTTTAAGAACAGGAACTAGGCAAGGATGCCCATTATCTCCTCTCTTATTCAATATTATATTGGAAGTCTTAGCGATAGTAATATGACAAGAAAACGACATAAAAGGCATACAAATTAGCAAAGAGGAGGTAAAATTATCCTTCTATGTGGATGACATGATATTATACTTAGAAAACCCTAAAGACTCAGCAAGAAAACTATTGGACCATAGTTGACCAATTCAGCAAAGTAGCAGGATACAAGATCAACATCCAAAAATCAGTTGGATTTCTCTACAGTGACAAAGAGAATACAAAGCTGGATATAAGAAAAACAATACCCTTCACAATAGCTAATCATAAGATAAAATATTTGGGAGTAAATATAACTAGAAGCACAAAGGATCTATTCAAAGAAAATTATAAAACATTACTACAAGAAACAAACAGAGACCTGGAGAAGTGGAAGAATATCCCTTGCTCATGGATAGGAAGACTTAATGTTGTCAAAATGGCAATACTACCAAAGGCAATTTACACGTTCAATGCAATCCCAATACAAATAACAATCCCATTCTTCAATGAGATGGAAAAGGCAATCTATAGCTTCATTTGGAATAGAAAGAAGCCCCAAATAAGCAAAGCACTCCTTAAAAATAGAAAAAAGGTGGGAGACATCTCACTCCTTGATTTCAAATCCTACTACACTGCTGTGGTAGTTAAGACAGCATGGTACTGGTACAGTGACAGACACATAGATCAATGGAATAGAATTGAGAACCTGGAAATAAGCCCATCTATTTATGGTCAACTGATTTTTGACAAGGAGATGAAATCAGTCAGGTGGGGAAATGACAGCCTTTCTAACAAATGATGTTGGCAAAATTGGAAAAGTCTCTGCAGAAAAATTAAAAATTAAAATTAAACAAGACCCACACCTCACTCCATATTACAAAACCAACTCAAGGTGGATCATGGACCTAGGACTAAAACCAAGG
>NW_006400029.1:876549-878848 GCF_000299155.1 Elephantulus edwardii | reverse complement strand
TGTGTGGGGTGGGGGAGGGGATTTTGTACAAATGAAGGAGTTTGTCTTTTGCTTTTCAAGGAGAGGAAGGAGTGAACTGGGGGTGGAGGTGGAGGTGGGGTGGGCGGGGAGAAAAGTGCAACAATGAATGAATGGAATTCCAAAATCTCTGTAGATGTTCATTGAGATTAATAATAATAATAAAAAAAACAAACCAAAAACTCTATGGCGTAATTTAGGTCTGTAGCACACGGAATCATCATGAGTCAGAATTGGCTCAATGTCAGTTGTTTTGTTGGGGTTCCTCCCCACTTTATTTTTACTGTATATTGGTTTGCATACAAAATTCTTATATCTTATTTATCATTCATGTATATTGCATATCACGTATTCCTACATTCACATTTTGTTTCAAATGATTGCTTGTGTACATTGTGTTTTATAAATCTAATCACATTGTTCTATGCCTATAATAAACCCTTCATTTAAGGTTCCCTTTGGATCCCTCTTAATTCCTTCTCTCTCACCCCCCCAACTCCACTGACCATTTTTTTTTATTCTGGTGATTTCCTCTCACACCCTCAACTCCTTCTGACCTCCTCTTCCACATTTGAATTTTAATCCACATTTTACTAGTTATCCTTCCGTTTTCAAGATAATGGTCATACGGAGTATTTGTCCTTATGAGACTGAATTAGTTCACTCATCATAATGCTCTCTAGAGTCATACATGTTATATTGTATTTTACAAAATCATTGCTCCTGAGTATTGCTCAATATTTCATTGTATGAATGTACTATAATTTCTCAATCCAGTCATTTGTTGACGGACATTGAGGGTGTTTCCATTTTCTTGCTATTGTGAATAACACTGGTATGGACCTAGGTGTACAAATCTCCATTTATGTCTCAGTTCTATTTTCCTTGAAGTACATACCCTGTATCGAAATAGCTGGTTCATATGGGATTTCTATCTTTAGCTTTTTGAGTAAATGCCCAACTGCCTTCCATTTTACAATTATACCATTTATTATAACTCCAGCAGTGCATGAGATTTCCAATCTCTCCACATCCTCTCCAGCATTTATTGCTTGTTGTCCTGTTAAATCTTGCTTCTGCTACTAGAGTGAGATATTATTTCATTGTGGTTTTGATTTTCACCTCTCTTACTGCCTGTTATTTTGAGCACTTCATCATGTGTCTGTTGACCAACCAAATGTCTTCCTTTGTTAAAAGTCTTTCCATGTCTTGTTTGTCAATTTTGTGATTGGGTTATCAGTATTTTCCTTGTGGAGGCTGGGGAGGATTCTATATACTTTTGTTAGGAGACTCTTGTCTGAGATGTCATTGGAAAATGTCTTTTACCCATTCTGTAGATTTTCACCATATTGGAAAAAGTTTTTGAAGCATGCAGGGACTTAATTTTTAGACGGTCTCATTCATCTATTTTGTCCACACCTGGTTGTGCATTTCTGGCTATATTTTCAAGTCTATTTATACTACAGACTAGGCCTTCTAAGTTTGGTCACATTTTGTCTTTTATGATTTCTATGGTTTGGGGCTTTACCCCTAGGTCTCCGAGTTGCTATTTTTGCATATGGTGTGCAAAGTGGTGGTCAGCTTTCTGCAGGTAGATTCCAGTTTTGCAAGCACCATTTGTTGAAGAGGTTGTGCTTTCCCCACTTTATAGGTTTTGGGTTGTTTTTTTCCTTGACAGATACCAATTGACTGTATGTAGATGTGTTAATTTCTGCCTTCTAGATTCCATTCCATTGTCTATATGTCTGTCATTACACCAGGCCGTTTGGTTATTACAAGAAGGAAATAGGTTTTGAGGTGAGTGAGTGCTATGTCTTTCACTTCGTGTTTGCTTTTTAGAAATACTTTGCTTATTCAAGGTGTCTTTCCTTCCCAAATAAACTTGCCATATGCCTTTCTACCTCTTTGCAAAATGAGTTTGTTTCTGTACTGGAGTTGTGTTAATTATTGCTTTTAGTACAACTGTCATTTTCACTATGTTGAGTCTTCTATCCATGAATGGGGACTATTCTGGTAGATCTTTTGTTGTTTCTTGAAGTAGTTATTTGTAGGTTTCTTTATAAAGGTGTTTTGTATCTCTAGTTGGATTTACTCCCAAGCACCTCAATTTGTGGTTGGCTATTGTAATTTCACATGCAAGCAAGATTCTACTGAAGATTATCCAAAAACGACTGGAAAAACACATCAGCAGAGAAATTCCAGAAGTCCAGGCTGGGTTTAGAAAGGGTCCTGGTACTAGGGATATTGTCGCTAATGTTAGATGGATCTTGGCTGAAAGCAG
>NW_006400029.1:863027-867673 GCF_000299155.1 Elephantulus edwardii | reverse complement strand
CGCGAGCTGCCACCGTTCAATCCCCAACTGTCAGGGTCTCTGAGTAGAAGCAGGTCAGCTGGCCACGCAATGCTGCCTCTCTTGCTGCTCCTCTTGGGCCTTGGCCGGCTGACCTCTGCAGACCAGAGTAGGTGATGTGCCCTACTTCTTGGAAGAGCTGCCTTACTCGGGGCCCAGGGTGTGGGCGGGCATCCTTTTCTTGCTCTGGGTTGGAAAGAATCTGAGATCTTTCATGGAGAGATTGAGGAAAGACCCGTTGCCCTGTTTCAGTACTGGGCGGAGGAAAGATGTAGGGAGGTTTGTTGTGAGACTGGAACAAATAACTATCTTGAGTAGGCAACCAGTTCCTGAGCAAGTGGGGGAGGAGTGAGTGTGGGTGAGGTCCAGAGACCTATCTATGTCCATACTTCGTCTTCTAGAGAAGTAGCTTCCTGAATTAACTATATTGGGTGTGTGTGTGTGTGTGTGTGTGTGTGTGTGTGTGTGTGTGTGTGTCTGTCTTTTAATTAGATAAAAGGGTGATGAGAAAATAAGGTATTCAGAAAAAAAAAGGCAAGAATAAGAATTCTGGGAAATGTTCCTATCTCTTCTTTATTGTAGATTCTGAAACACCATTTCTGCAAATTACAATACCACAGAAGATTTGGACAGATACTAAAGACGGTGATACTTCACAAACACGTGTAATTACTAAATCTCTTTTTTGGTAACGTTTGAATTAGTTTATCTGATAATATGCCCAAAGAATGTTAGGCTTACAGCAATGATTGCTAACCAAATTACAGGCACCACATTGAGAGGTTAGCATATATCTAAAGCTATCCTGCTGTGTGTTATAATTTTATGTAGGTTTTGCAATTCTCAGGTAATGATCATTAGAAAATATTCTGTTTTACTGAATCCTGTGATAGCTATTTGGCAAGGAACAATTGCTATCTAAAGATCAGTAGCACATAGGAAAATCTTTTAAGATGGGAGAAACTGAATTGAATCCTTGAGTCAGAATCAATTACACAACACACAACAAAGATGCTGTAACAGACTACTAGGTGGTAGCTAATTTCTATAATTTTATCTCGGTTTTAAGTCTGACAGTTGGGCCACAACTAAACAACTTTAAGAAAAAAATATTTACACATTTTATCAGTACCTTTGCATCATTTAGTTCTTTAAATTTGTTTTATGATGACTTTGAGAATGGTAATATTTTAGAAACCTTACCAATGAATTTTGGAAATATAAGAAACCCGTTAGGGCCTATATTTATGTCACCAAGAGAATAAAGTTGTCCTTCTTCTTCTATTATTTTCTTCCTTGAAACTTGGTTTTGTTTTATAGCCACATTTTTTACAGTTAGTTGACAAAGATAAAAATATCTTTATTTTTAAAAATTTTATAAATAGCATAATTCTGATTTAAAGCTGCCTCAATATTTATTGTTGTCACTGTTAATGTACTATCTAGTCAACCATGGGAGCTCTGGTGGCCGAGTGGTAAGAGGCTGCGCTGTAGTTTCAAAGGCATGTGGTTTGAATCTACCAGCTGCTCGTTGGGAAAAGGATGGGCATTCTCCTCTCGTGTGATTAACTGCCTTTGAAAACCCACCGGAGGGTCAGCTTTGGGTTGGTTCTGACTCTACGGTACTCAGCAGTACTCAACAACAACAAAAGTCAACCATGACTTAGAGCCAACCCATGAACAACAGATCCTGTGCAACAATCCCTCCCATCCTTAATCTCCTTGTTATAATAGCTATCTTAGTCCATCACCAGAAGGGTTGTACTCTTTTTTTGCTGACCTTACCTTTCCTAGCATGATGTATTTTTTCAAAGACTGGCCCCTCCTGATAACATGCCCCAAGTATATCATGTTTCATTGTTCTTGACTCTAAGGTACACCCTGGTTCCACTTCTTCTAAGAAAGATTTTTTAGTTTTGTTGGCAGTCCTTATGGTTATTAAACTCTTTTCTAATACCAATTTAATGTTGTTGTTGATGTTCTTTGGTCTTCCTTATTCATTATTTGACTTTCATATGCCTAGGGAGCATTAAAAATACCATGGCTTGGGTTAGGTGCATCTTAGTCTTTAACCCTATGTTCTCTACTCTTTAGCTCTTTTCTTTATAGAAGTTTTTGACAGAAGATTTTCCCCATGCAACACCCCTTTGGATTTCTTAACTGCTGCCACTATGGGTGTTGATCATGGATTCTAGTAAAATTAACTCATTGAAAACTTCAATCTATTTTTCAAGATTAGCAGTTTTTACCTAACCTAATGGACAGCAGAGGAATCGGAATGACTACATCGGGCGTGGGGGGAGAAATAGTTGAGGCAGCTTAATATCAGCAGTCAAAATCAGGCCAGAAGCTGACTGTGGAACAGACGGTTGATTATTTATGTACAGGTTTAAACTGAAGCTGAAGAAAATTAAAACAAGTTCATAAGAACCAAAATACAATCTTGAGTCTATGCCACAAAAATTTTAAAAAAAAATCTTAAGAATAGGTTTGACAAATCATAGAGGCAAACAAAATCTTTCTGAAGATAATAAAAATACTCTAGGATTAGTACATTGATAGAGAATTGCCAGAAATTAAAGCTGGATTTAAAAGAGGCTGTGACAGCAGGTATATCATCATTGATGTTAACTGGATCTTGACTGAATGCAGAGAATACCAGAAGGATGTATACATGTATTTTTTTTGACCATCAAAGACAATTATTTGACTATGAATCATAACAAATACGGCTAACATTGAGAAGAACAGGAATACTAGAACACTTAGTTGTGTTCATATGAAACTTATGCATAGACCAAGAAGCTGTTCAGAGCATGGTTTCAAATACAGGAAGATATGCATCAGGGCTATATTCTATCTCCATACCTATCCAATCTGTATGCTGAGAAAAATCATTGACAAGGATAGATTTTATGAGGAAGAATGTGGCATCAGGATCAGAGGAAGAAGACTTATTAACAATGTGTGTTATGCAGATCACACTGTATTGCTTGCTAAAAGTGAGGAGACTTGAAGCACTTGCTGCAGAAGATAAAAGACTACAGCTTTCAATAGGCATTGTATCTCAGTAGCAAAAGACAAAAATCCTCCCATCACTGTGCGAACAGACAACAACGTGATGGATGGAGAAAAGACTATCCATGTTTGTCAATTATTTCTTCTTGCTTGGCTCCACAATCAACAACCTTTGTACCAGCAATCAAGAAATAAAAAGATCTGTTACACTGGGAAAATCTACTGTCAGGACATCATCAAGGTGTTAAGGAACAACAATTTCAGTTTAAAGACTAATGTGCCTCTGATTCAAGTCGTGGTTTCTTCAATTATTTGCTATGCATCTGAAAGTTGGACAATAATAGGGATGACAAAAGAATGATTGATGCCTTTGGTGTTGGAGAAGATTACTGAATATCACATGGATCACCAAATGAACAAACATAATGTGTCTTGGAGAAAGTGAAGCCAAGGTACTCCTTAGAGGTTAAGATGATACGACCTCATCTCATTTATTTTAGTCATTTTGTTATGAAGGGCCACTCTTTGGAAAAAGACCTTAAGATTGAAAAGAAGATTGATATATCTGTAAATATAATTTTGTTATAGCAAAAGTTACATAAGTATTGAAAAAAATTTGCTCTAAAATATTGATTTTTTCCCTTCCCTCACTATGTATTTGGAACTATGAGTAAATATCTTCTCTCTGAATACCTTGTTATAGATCATTTATGTTATCGAAATTAATGGGAAAGCATACACTCTTCATCTTGAAAAACAGTAAGTAGTTCTTTTCATTTGTGTCTTTAGTATATACTTTTAAGAAGATAAGTTTTCTTTCTTTTTTATTCTGTGAGGAAATAAAAATGGATAGCCTTGTGTGTATACTTCTTTAATTTTCTACTTAAGAATTCTATTTTTCCTTTTCATAAATATTTTGAAGTCTGTATTTTAATATTGTTTTTACACAAATGCAGTTATAAATACAATGTTTAATGCATAGTGTTAATTTTCTTGCTTTATATTTATTTTAGGTTATTATTTTATTAATAGTTGTTGTTATGTGCCATAGAGGTGGAAATGACTTATAGCTGGCCCTCAACTGAAGTTTTCAGAGGTAGTAGATTTCACTGGAGATTACTGGTGAATTTGTACCATGGGTCTTTGGATTGACAACACTACTCTGTAACACTAGACTACAAGAGCTCCCTTAGTTAATAGTATTTCCCTTAGTAGTATCCCAAAGAAAGGTGACCGAACAGAATGTGGAAACTACAGAACAATCTCACTGATTTCATATGCAAGCAAGATTTTACTGAAGATTATCCAAAAACGACTGGAAAAGCACATCAACAGAGAACTATCAGAAGTCCAGGCTGGTTTCAGAAGGGGTCGTGGTACTAGAGATATTATAGCTGATGTTAGATGGATCTTGGCTAAAAGCAGGGAATACCAGACGAATGTCTATCTGTGTTTCATTGACTATGCAAAGGCATTTGACTGTGTAGATCATAACAAACTGTGGCTGACTCTCAGAAGAATGGGAATCCCAGAACACTTGATCGTTCTAATGCGAAACTCATACTTGGACCAGGAGGCAGTCGTCACAACAGAGCAAGGGAACACTGCAT
>NW_006400029.1:857247-862927 GCF_000299155.1 Elephantulus edwardii | reverse complement strand
TGAGGGTACCATGGACTGCTAGGAAAACAAACAGATTCATCCTGGAAAGGATCAAACCGGGGGGTTCCTTGGAGGCAAGGATTCTGAGGCTCCATCTAACATACTTAGGTCATGTTGTAAGGAGGGACTGGTCCTTGGAGAGGGACATCATGCTTGGTAGGGTGGAGGGACAGCGCAGGAGGGGAAGGCCCTCTATGAGATGGATTGATTCAGTGACTGGGGCAATTGGGATGGGTGTATCAGAGATGGTGCGATTGGCACAGGACAGAGCTGAGTTTAGGGCTGTTGTACATAGGGTCACTATGAGTTGTAAGCGACTCGATTGCACATAACAGCAACAGCAGCAACATTGTACATGGTATTGCTTTTTTAGCTTCCTTTTCCAAGTTTTCTTTGTTACTGTAGAGAAGTTCCACTGATTTTTAAATATATTAATTCATCAGAGACTGGGGTAATCGGGGTGGGTGTGTCAGATCCAGTGTGATTGTCATAGGACAGAGCAGAGTTTAGGGCTATTGTACATAGGGTTGCTATGAGTTGTAAGTGACTCAACAGCACATAACAACATTGATCTCGTATCCTGCCACACTATTTAATTGGTCTACTAGGTTTATAAGTTTTTTGGTTGAGTATTTGTCTTTTCAGTATACACTATCCTCTTATCTAAATACAGTGACAGTTAGTTTTACCATGCCCATTTGGGTACCTTTTATTTTTTCCTCTTAGCTTATTGCCCTAGGAAGAACTTCCAATACAATATTCAATAAGAGTGGTGATAGAGGGCATCCTTGTCTAATCTCAATTCACAAGAGGAATGCCTAGTCTTTCTGCACTGATAATATGTTGGCTCATGGTTTTGCATATATACTTTTCAGTATCGTGAGGAAATTGCCTTTATTTCTATTTTGTTGGGTGTTTTGATAAGAAAGTGATACTGGATTTTACCAAAGGCCATTTCTGCATCAATTGATAAGATCATGTGGTTTTCTTTCTTTGCCTTGTGAATATGATGAATTAACATTGTTCTTTATATGTGATGATTGTTTTCTTATGTTAAATCATCCTTGTGTATCTGTTATAAACCCTACTTTGTCATGATTAATTCTATATTTTGCATACTGTTGCTTTCTATTGGCTGAGATTTTGTTAAGGACTTCTACCTCTAAATTCTTGAAAGATACTGGTCTGTAGTTTTCTTCTTTGGTCATGTCTTTGCCTACTTTTGGTAATAGGGTTTTGCTACCATTACAGAATCACCCTGTGAATGTCTATTCTTTTTCTATTTTTAAAAATAATTTAAGTAGTATTGGTGATAGTTCATCTCTGAATGTTTGGTAGAATTCAGCCATGAGGCCAACTTTTTGTGTGGGTGTCAGAGTCTTCCTTGGACCTGCTTAATTTCTGCATTTGTGATGAGCCTGTTCAAATTTTGTGTCACATTGTGTAGGGTGTGAGTTTATAGGGATTTTTCAATTTCCTCTAGGTTTTCATATTTATTACAGTATAACTTTTCATAACATTCCTTAATTACTAACTAATTTCAGTCATTTTTGCCACCTTTTGTGATGTCATCTCTTTCATTTCTTATTCCAGTTATTTGTCTTATTCCTGCTGCTTATATCTTCCTTTCATTTTCTTTTATTAAGTTAGTCAATGGTTTATTTATTTTGTTGACCTTTGGTCTTGTTTAATGTTTCAACTGCTTTTCTGTTTTCTATCTCCTTGATTTAAACTTTTGTTCTTATAATTTCCTTTCTTCTAAAGGCTGTGGGTTTAAATTGTTCTTTTTCTATTTCATGAAGGTGTTGAGTTAGTTCATTAGTTTTGCTTTTTTTTTCTTCTTTTCTTTTGTGTTTACCTATTGCTATGAACTTTCCCCTGAGAATTGCCTTAGCTGTACCCAGAGGTTTTAATATGTCATATTCTCAATTGTTTTGAGAAAATTTTTCATGATATTACTCTAGTTTATTAAATAAAAGTAAAAAAATTTAAAAACAATCAAGGTGTATAGCACATATTCAGACATTGTTTAAAGAGCTCCGCATATAAAGACTGGTGGAAATGTACTTTTTAAAATATGTTCTATTCTCAAGCACGTGAATGAATATGAACAAGAGCCATTTTCAAGTATCATAGAACAATAAGAAAACAATCAATTCATTTTCTTATACTTGAGTATAAAAACTTGAAACTCTCTTGTCATATATAAATAGTATCCATGCTGCAGAGAGCAAAGAGTAGTAGTCACAACCCTGAAAATAAGGGACCCCTACTTATGTAAATTGTCAGAAACCTCAATAATTGCATGTACTCTCTTCTGGATAGCAGAAAAACAAAAGGAAGATCAGATTCAGCCCTGAAAGTACTAAGAGATCTACACTGGAAAAATGTCCTTTTATTTTAAAAAATGAGTTAAAGTTTTACAATGGGTGTAAATTTCTCATCATATTGTGAATGTATACAGCATGTGAATAAACTGATGATGAAATGAATATGGTTTGCAGTAACACTTTACATGGTCTTTCAAGTTAATTTCTACTGCTTTAGTAATAATAGGTACACTTAAAGATGTTTCCTATTTTAAAAGTTCATGAAAAGCAATTCTTTGAGACTTCAAAAGTGAAAGCCTTTATGAAAAGCCAGCCCCATTATTGGAATGTTCTGGTAAGTAAATCAAGTCTCTCACCTCTGAATGTGGGCTCAACATATCAAGATAGAGCCAGAGTAGCTCAGCGCCAGGCCTCACAGGACCCTTCAGATCAGGCCATGGCGGCATCTGGACTTTTTGCCTTCTTTTTTCAGTTGCCCACAACTTTTCTTCCTCCCCTCCCCCCCCCCTTTTTCTTTTAAATGACCCTATCATAGCTCTTAATTCAGAAAATAAAATTCTGCTTCAAAAAAAAACTTATTAGAAGGAAAACAATAGTGAAGAAAGGTGAAACTCTGAGGAAAATGGTCCAATCCCAAAAAAGCCTGCAATCCTCCCTTTGTGTCTTAGAGAAAAAAAAAATCCCGAGGCTCGTAATCAGCCTTTATACACTGTACAAGTGGCTCGACTGTGAGTCCCAGGTATGACACACTCACTTTTACTTGTTTTGAGAAATTATTTAATATTTTAAATTTTGTCTATAACTCAGTCATGTTCTAGCAGACTGTTATTTAGTTTCCACATTGGTGTTTATATAGGCTTTATCCTCTTTTTATGATTTTTTTTTCATTTTATAGTACTGGCTCTGAAAAGATATTTTGTATTTTTTAAAAATATTTTGAAACTTTCTTTATGTCTTAATATATGATAAATTTGGTGAATGCACCATGTGTACTTGAGAAGAAGGTAGGTTGACTTTTAGTTGGGCACAGTAACCTGAACACATCCACAAGTTAGAACTGGCTGATTGTGGTTGCTTCCGCACCATGTCACTTCTGCCTGTGCCTAATATCTAATCAATTAGCTAGGTACTTGAATTAAAATTTTCATAGGGTGTCCTGGACTGGTCTCTTGCCTGGAGCACTAGACTGTGGCACCACTACCTGGTGGGGCTTGCCGCCTCTGGACCCTTGAATCTGCCACTTGAAGGACCTTACCCAGCTGCTTCAACATTCCCTTCTGCCATCTGAAAGATGGCATCAGTCCTTCACTTGTAAGACCAAGTCCCACTGCCTGGACACTATACTTTCTTCCTGGAATTCCTGCCCCTGCCACTTGAAAGTCCCTCCACCCCCGCCCCCCCCCACACACCTGGAAGCCCTGCCCCTGCCACCTGGAAGTCCTACTCCTGCCACCTGGAGGAACTCACCCCATTATTTGTACTCACAGCCTGGACACCCCAACACCAATGTCTGAAGGGCAACCTGCTGCTGCCCCTCTGAACTGCACCCGTGACATCAATACCACAGTTAAACTCATTTCCTTTTCTTTCTTTCCCAAAGCTTAAGCTAACTTCAGTCCAAAATACCTTGGACTGGCCTAGCTACATCAGCTGTTTGATAGAAGAGGCTGCTAATTCACAGGTTTTTTTTCCTCCCAAATGGAAACAAGTCTCCCCTTGAGTCAAAAGTTCAGAGAGAAACTCAGGTAGCATAGTTACAGCACCCTCCTCTGGAGCAGTGACATCATACCAAGAGCCTTCTATTGCCCCAGGCATGAAAAACTTTCCTACAGCAATGTCACATAGGAAGCAGGCTACCTGACATCCTACACAAACCCCAAACAGTATGTCACTCCCAAAAAGTAACACAGTATCAATGGATTTCCTGAAGCCAAAAAATCAGATGAAATTTTCTGACACAGAATTTAAAAGAACAAAGATTGAATACAGTTTCAATGGGTGCAAAACACACTTGAAGAATTATAGGATACTGCAAACAAAACCCAGGAGGAACTTAAAAAAAATTCCAAAACAATGCAGATAAACCAAATGAAGCATTAGAGGAAGTGGAAAAGCAAGAACTCATGAGGACCAATGTTTCAGAAGCTGTTAAAATGGTGGAGGGAAATATGAATAGAGTTGAAGGGATGAAACACAGAACCAGTGAAATAGAAGATAGAATTGTCACCATTGATTTGCTAGAAGAAAAAGCAGAATCAAAATGTAAGGAAAAAGAAGAAAGACTAAGTATAATGTGAGGCACCATAAGAGGAATAATATGCAAATAATCAAAATCCCAGAAAAGGAAGAAGTAAAAATTGTGGAAGAAGTAATATAAGACAACTTTCAAGGCATAATTTAAGATGAGAGGATATATATTAAAGAAGTTTAATGAACACCATATAGAATAGATGCCAAAAGAAAAACACCAAGGCATATCATAGTCAAATTTGCCAGAACCAAAGATAAGGAGAGAATTCTGAAAGCAGCATTGGAGAAACAAAGAGTAACCTATAAGGAAGAGCAAATAAGTTTAAATGCCAATTTCTTAGCAGAAACCATGTGAGCAAGAAGACATATACTGAAAATCACATATACCGAACATTCAACGAACACATCTATCAACCAAGCAACACATCTATGACTAGGCAAAATGTACAGCAAATATGAAGGACAGATTGCCAGAAAAACAGAACCTAAGGGAGTTGGTAAAAGCAAAACAGGGGTTGCAGGAAACACTGAGAGACATACTTCTTACAGAGGTGCCACAGAAAGCAGGATGGACCAAAGAAACTCGCAACAATACCAAAAAGAACTCAATAAAATGAAAGCAATAAAACCTTGCCTCTCAATAATCACTGAATGTGAATGGTTTCAATGCACCACTGAAGAGAAAAAGAGTAGAAGATTGTATGAAAAATGAAAACCCTTCAATATGCTGTCTACAAGAGACACATCTAAAAAGTGAAGATAAAGAAAGACTAAAAAGAGTGGAAAAAATATACCAAGCAAATCACAACCAGAAAAAAAAGAAAACAAAACAAGATTAGTGAAATTAATCACTGATAATATAGATTTCAATGCAAAAACCATCAAAAAGGACAAGGAAGGTCAATACATAATGCTTAAAGTGTCAAAAGAACAGGAGGACATGTTGTTGTTATGTGCCGTCGAGTCGCCTGCGACTCATAGCGACCCTATGTACAACAGCCCTGAACTCCACTCTGTCCTGTGCCAATCGCACTGTCTCTGACACTCCCAATCCCAATTATCCCAGTCACTGAATCAATCCACCTCATAGAGGGCCTTCC